>NC_073232.2:59355151-59658181 GCF_029281585.2 Gorilla gorilla gorilla | reverse complement strand
TTCCCCTCTGAGGCAACTCCCAACAGTATTTCTTTATCTCCCTGGATTAGAAGAAATAATTTTTTCTTAATAGTCTTAAACAGATTGACGTACAAGACATGGTCAATCTAGTTAGTCCAGACAACACTGGATATGCCAATCTGGTGCCTCATGATATTTACTCCAATGTGACAAGGAGAAAAATGCGAGGCCCATATCTCCCTCTTATCCTAGGACAGTCTCAGCTTCAGAATTTCTGTAAAGACACACTTTGATGAGAATATTAACACAATCACACACACACAAGTTCACATCACATGCACAATCTTCTAAGAATGAAGGAGAATTTACAGGCAAAATCCATGGAAAGGAAGCACATAATGGGTGATAAAATTCTAAGTTTGCAAAGTCATAATTCTACTTATATATATTTATATAATGTGTTTTATTAAAGAGATGATACAAAACATACATTTTACATTTGTAATTTTCCCCACACAATTGAATTCACACAGATGTGTGTGGAAGAATTGGCATTATATTTTCATGATAAAAGAGGTTCAATTTCAAGGTGGGCCATCTCTAAGCATAGAAAAAGTGATGCAACTTCTCATAAATTAATAATTAATAAATTATATTTTTTTGTTTTTCACTACCATGCATCACAATGCAAAAATTTCTTTGCCATTAAGTATTTTACCTTTAATGAATGTAGAGCACATGGGTCCTTTTATTCAGCATTTTCCATCCAGTTTAAACATTGTGAACAACTTCTTAATTTGTCCCAGTGATGCAAAACCAATTCTAAGTTAAGTCCCTAGCCTTAAATTTGTTCTTTGTGAAATGATCAAGAAGGAATTAAGTGCTTTGGCTGAAGCTATCTTGCTGGTAGTGGAGCTTTATGTGTTGCAGTGGGAGCTTTACAATGCCTGAGCCTTCATTTTTCTCCTGAATTGATAATTTCCTTTGGAGGGTAAGTCCAAAGGTAAGTCCTTTGGAGGGCATGCCAATGGATGAACTGAATACAAATGATGTCATTGAGATAAAAATTACCCACTCAAATCTGGGCAAGCATAAGACCTAGTAATCAGAATTTGACTCTTGATAGTCATGCCCTGAAGCAATATGCTGGTATATTGTTTACAAATTGTGAATCACATTGCAATATAAAAACTTGTAAAATATTATATGTTCATTTTTGTCTTTTAAGAGATAAACATTGCATTATTCTGTAATTTAAATATGATCCATATAATAATATCTTGAAGATCTTTAAGCCTTTATGAAAACTCAAATATTTATTAAAGTTTTAAACATTTAATTCAGCATAATGTGTTATAAGAAAAAATAGAGCTCCTATTTTAACCTATAATCTAACATATATAGTTTATCACTCACATTTAAATAAATTTCATCTGTTATTTATTATGCTTATTTTATGTAACATGCTAGGCTATCAGCTTAACATAATTTATTTTTTACTATGTTAACTTAGCCAAAATACGTATGCTGCTTGTAATACTGGACCAATCATTCTCTAACATGTCTGAGTTAATCAGTAAATAGACTGTAATTCAATTTTAATTCGAGACCTGGACATGTAATTTATCATTTGATATCCATTTATACTTCATTATCTAATCATTATATCCTATAAATGTGGCATTCTTCCCCCTGTTATATACCTGAAATACTATATTAAAAGACATATTTCTTTTATGGATGCCAGTTACATGATATAAGTGCCTGTGCATGAGGGAGGCCCACTAAGTAAATTCATATAAAAAAGGTAATTTATCTAATCTTTTGTAACCATTTCAATTTACTTTCTTAAAATGAAAAATATTGTATTGTAAACATATACACACACATACACATAACACACTCACACAACTATGGTACAACTCAGTCCTAATATTAAAGAGATTATAGCTGTCATTATCTTAACTTCGATAAACTGGTCATTATTGTGTAGGCAACTTCCAGTTCTGTGGAGAATTTCTACATGCATTGAGCAAGGAAGTAGATAAGAACTATACTTTTAGAAATACGTTTTTGTCCTATGAGGCTGGCATATAAACAACTAAAGAAGGATAATTAAGAAATTATCACACGAGTAGAAGTGTAGGAGGAAAGGTGGGGTCTGCTAGCAACTTAATGATAGAAAAAGAGAGCTACGAACTGTTATCCTTGCTATTTCTCCTCTTGAAACTCAAGCTAATGGATTGTAAAGGAAGCAGTGTAGAATGTTGGTTAAGTCAGTAGAGTCAATTTGCTGAGATACAAAACCTGGCTTCACCTTTCGTGATGCGAGTGACCTTGAGACCTTTCCTTAATTTCTATTAGTCTAACTCTATGTCTTCCACTTTGAAAATGGAGATTAAAAAGTTATTTACTCTTAGGACTACTAAGACGACTATATAAATGCCTATTATTATATGTAAATAGCATAGCAACAGATGACAAAGCAGAAATTCCACTGGTCAAAATAAATAGGCAAGTAAGATTTGTTAAAATCTATTGCAATAGGGGAGAAAGGGCAGAATGGAGTCTGAACTTAACTCCACTGAAACAAATAGTGGAGTATATTTAAGAGCCTGAATCAGAAGGATCATAGGCCATCTGTATTTCCTAATTAGCTTTACCCAAAGGAAAAGTAAACTTCCTTTTAACGTTGTAACTGGATGTAGTTTGTACACCTTGAAGGCAGGAATCCACTGAAGTTTGGCCCTTACCCTCTCACAGAGACTGGGAAACAGGAGTGCTAGCTTTCTTAATGGTTACATTTCAAAAGGATCATTCACAGGTCCTTGAGAAAGACAGGTCTGAGTTGTAACATTAGCAAGAGGCATTTAAAAATATTTATATCTCAAAGGAGCAGAGAAACAATTTACAAGTTTTCTATAGTAAATGCTCTAAGCAAAGGGACCTCATTGGTTAGACCAGCTATAAAAGCAGAAGTGAAAGAGAGGTCAGGGCAGAAGCCTGTCTAAATCTTTAACATTTTTCTTAGCCAAGAGAATTGTTAAAGCTCTCTTGTTCACAAGTAATTAGTAGGCACCCGATAAATGTAGATCGTTATTATTGTTAATACTAGGTGTTGTTGATATTAATACTGGTATCAATAATAAGAAAACGAGGCCTTTATGTGGCATATTATTTCTGGAATATAAATTGGTTTATCAGATATGTTTCTATCTATACACCTGAATCTTTTACAAGAAGGTCTCTTCTATCAGTCAAAGTTCTAAATTGTATTAATCCTTGAAAATGAAGCTTAACTACTACTATGTACTGGACTGCATTCCTTCAAAATTCCCATGTTAAACCAAAGGCTCCCAGTGTGATATATTTAGTGATGGGCCACTTTGGGAGGTAATCTGGTGTAAATGAAAACATGCGATTGGAAATATTTTCACATGGCATTACTTCTCTTAGAAGAAGAGAAAGCAAACACATTGCTCACTTCACCTCTCTATGCCATATGAGTACATAGCAAGGAGGTGACAGTCTCCAGTCCAGGAAGAGGAAACATACCAAAACGAGATCATGCTAGCATCCTGATTTCTAATTTCCAGGCTTCAAAACAGTAATACAATAAATTTATGCTGTTTATGCCATACAGTCTGGTATATTTTTTATGGCAGCTGAAGCAAACTAATACAACTACCAATTCTTGCAAAGCCTTTTCCAATCTTATCAAATATAAACCAAATACTATTAATGCTGTTAATGGCATTGTTATAAGAATCAGTAAAAACAATGGTAAAGACTAGCACTTACTAAGTACTTACTATGTCCATACCAGGCACTGTTTTAAGCACTTTGTAGCCACTCCTTATTTAATCCTTACAATAACTCCCAGCTCTATGTGATGAGTATTCTTATTATGTCCAAACTGCAATTTAGAAACAGAGGTACAAAGTAGTTTAGCAATATACTATGTGGAATGTTTTTATTCCTATAAATTTCCCGATGTTGATTGCCTTATATTATTACTGCTATGGACATATGTTTGCTACCCAAGCAGACTTTAAGCTACTAGAGGCTTATTTCCAGATATAATTTATTTTGAATATTTTCAGTAGTTGACAATAGTATGACAAGACAACATAAATATGCATATCAAAATATTTGGAGATGACTCAGAGAATCTTAATGGAAAAGATTTAGGATTCAGAGAACTGTCACCAAAGGGCATACAGAGTAATGAAAAAACATCACCTGGTCAGTGTTGTTGCTCTTGATAAGGTTGTCAAATTTTACATGCTATATCTCCAGTTATTTGAAATTTTCTTGAGGCTATTAGAATAACAGAGAGAACCATAGTCCTATTCAAAGCAGTGCAAAATATACAAATTATTTAAAGGCATTTTGTAACTATTTTATTTTCAGATATGGCATTAAAGTGTAAAGACTCAGAAACAATCAAATGAAAATAGCACATTATTCAGTCAATGCATAATAAAAATATGAAAAAATGAAATTTAAAATATCCCTGAGAAAGACAAGAGAGGTGAATCTATTTACACAATAAACAGGCAGAATTTCTCAAAAAATTATTAAGATAAAATATTAATAATTGTTTATTTAAGAAGAAAGCAAACAATGGTGCTTAAATATCTGTGTGACTGAAAGGCATGCAGAAAACAATTTAACTATATAATACAATATACATTACCCAGAAGAATGACTAAAATGAAACAAATAGGCAATACTTGTCAAAGAAAAACATTGATGTGGAGAAATTGGGTCTTTCATATTGCTAGTGGAGATGTAAATTTGAGCAAACACTATGGAAAGCATTTAGCATAGTCTACTGAAGCTGAGTTAAGACATATTCTATAAGGGGTATACACATACATTTACTTAAAATATGTATGATAATATTCATATCAAATATTTATAGTGGCTCCTAGTAAGAAACAATCTAAAAGCTTATTCTTAGTGAAATAGTTAAATCTTCTCACACATTCATACAAATGAAATTTGACAAGTCTGTTTTCAAATATTGTAGTCATTACTTACATGTAGATATTTAAATTTAAAATATTTAAAATTAAATAGAATTAAAACCTAAGTCAGCCAGTAGGACTAGCCACATTTCCAGGGCTCAATAGATATGAGAAGCTAGTGGCTAATATATTTGACAGTGCCACATAAAAAAATGTGTATTATTGCAAAACAGTTTATTGAATGGTGATGCTATATAGCACAGAAAATGAAAGCATTAATATGTTCTTTCAAAAAAATCTCACAAAAATAATGAGCTAAAACATTTGAATTTAAAAAATGTATACCGTGTGATTATATTTATATTTAGAATACATAAAATAGGATTCTATTATTAAAAAGAGAGAATAAACTAGGCTTGATGGTACATTCCTGTAGTCCCAGCATCTTGGGAAGCTGAGGTTAGAGGATTGCTTGAGCCCAGGAGTTTGAGTCCAGCCTGGGCAATACAGCAAGACCCCATCTTTAAAGAGAAAAAACAAAGAAACAAGTCAAAAGTGACATATAGTATTATAAGTGAGGTTAGGACTTATTTATATTTTAGGATAGATTTTTGTCCAGAAGGGATATGAAAAAGTTCCTTGGGTGGTGATTGTAGTCTATTTTTCTTTTATATTTTAATAAACAGAAACAAGTAACTTAATATTTACCATCTAAACCAATTTTAAGTGTACAATTCAGCAGTATTAGATGTAGTCACATTATGAAACAGATCTCCAGAATTTTTTCATCTCTTATGTCTGAAACTCTATAGACATTAACGTCTTTTCTCCCTTACCCAAGGCCCTGGTAACTACAAATCTACTTTCTATTTCTACTAATTTGGCTAGTTTACATATCTCATATTAGGATAATTCTGCAGTATTTGTCTTTTTGCAACTGTCTTGTTTCATGTGACAAAATGTCTTCTTGGGTCATATCCATGTTGTAGTTTGTGAAAAGATTTCCTTTGTTTTTAATACTGTATAATATTTTGTTGTTTGTATATTTTACATGTTTTACTAATTCATTTTTAGATGGACATAGGAGTTGCTTCTACCTCTTGACTATTGTGAATAATGGTGTAATAAACATGGATGTGCAAACACCCCTTGAAGACCTGTTTTAATTCTTTTGGATATAGAGCCAGAAGTGGAATAGCTGGTCATATAGCAATTCTATTTTTAATTTTTTGAAGAACTTCCATACTGTTTTTCATAGTGGTTGTAACATTGTACAATCCCATTTAACAGTGCACTACAGTTCCAACTTCTCCACATCTTCCTCAGCACTTGTTATATGGCTACCCAATGGTTATAATTTTTCTATGCAATCGTTCCGCACTTTGCACTTCTCTAAAAAATCAATTGGCCACATGTACTAGGTCTTAAAAGTTATTTTATTAAATATTTCCTGGTGAAATGCTTTCATTATGAAATTATTTTTATTGTAAAAGTATTTCATAGGGTCTGCCAAATGTCACCATATTATAAATGCAATTTACTTTCAAAACGTATAGAGATAGGTAAGTAGGTAATGAGGTACATGGAGATGGAGACAGAGAGATACAGACAGAAATTAAATGTGAAAAACTGTTACTGATGAATCTACGTAGGTAGGTGTTTACTGTACTATTCTGTTACTTGTTCATATGTTCAGAATTTGTCAAACTAAGTAGTTGAATAAAGAGAAAAGTAAAATGAAACAAAAATGCAAAAAAATACTATGGTGATTTCACATGTAATAATCACTAACTCTTTATAAAAAGAAGAAAATAAAATTAATTTGGTAAAAAACACAAAAATGTGGTTCATAAACTTGTTAGTGTTTTAAAATTTTGGAAATGTCATGGGGAGATTACATTAAAAATATATATATTGACCATGTAGTCAAATGAACGTAGGTTAATATTGATTAAATATGTAAAACTTTTACATCCCAACTATTTGTTATATAGACATAAGTGTTGACTAATATTTATGTAAGCTATTTTTCTGAGAAGCAGGGACAATTTCTTATGCATCAATTTTTTGTAATAAGATACATAATTTTAAAGCATTTTGGTTATTATTTGTGTTCATATAAGATAAATTAAATCTACATTCAAGGTTTTTTTTGGCAAAAAGCATCAACATTGAAAACAGGCTATGGCTATTAAATGAATCATACTTTCACAAGAGCAGAAAAGACAGTTTAAAATTTGTTTTACAAACACAGCTGGGTTGTCTTTTCTTTCATCAAAGTTAAGTTACAGATCATACCAGAGTTAAAAATAAATTGTTTCCTAGTTCCCTATAGATTTTCAAAGAGCCTAAATAATGACCTGAATCTTAATGACTTCCAAATTTGGCATATCTGTGTATACAAAGAACAAACTATGTTTTCCTTTTTGATTATGTCTTTCTATAGTATATTGATACTAAAATTTTAAGAAAAAATAAAAATTGTCATTTTATTGTTCCATCAGAGAACAGTGATGATACGGTTTGGCTCTATGTCCACACCCAAATCTCATTTTGAATAATCAGATAATTCCCATGTGTTGTGAGAGGGTGGGAGATAAGTTGAATCATGAGGGCAGTTTTCCCCATACTGTTCTCATGTAGTGAATTAGTCTCACGAGATCTCATGGGTTCATCAGGGTTTTCCACTTTTGCTTGCTCCTCATTTTTCTCTTGCTGCCACCATGTAAGAAGTGCCTTTCACCACCAGTCATGATTCTGAGGCCTCCCCAGCCATGTGGAACCATAAGTCCCATTAAACCTTTTATTCTTCCCAGTCTTGGGTATGTCTTTATCAGCAGCATGAAAACAGACTAATACAAGTGATATTTCCATTATCTATATTTTAAAAAAACCTACCAGCCAAACATCATAAATCTCACTTATTCCATATTTCCAATGCTATGTGTTGAAGAACAATAGGAAATTATAGGAAAACCTAAAATTGAATCAACATGATAAAAATACTAAGGAAATATAAAATGTAAAAACTTAGCTAATTTATTTGTTAATTATAATTATTTACTAGGATTTATCTAGTAATCCAAATATCTATATCTAAACACTATATTGAGTAGTCAAATGTTTATAAAGATATTGTCATTGTTATAGCCTGTCAATTTTGTGTACAATTTTTTTGGCAAATTTAACATTCAACCACTTTTCTTAGCTTAGTACCAGAGTTGTCACGGGCATACAATAAATTATCATTCTGTTTAGGAAAAATATCAAAAACCAAATAAATTTATTAGAGAAATGAATGAGTGGAACAATTGGAGAAATAATGTTTTTCTGTAGTCAGATAATGTTCTATATCTTTATCTTAAGTAAGTATTAAAAGATAGCTTTGTCCAGGGGCAAATTTGTGTTTCAAGAATGGAATGAATATGAACTTGACAAGAATAATTATAGTCTATATAAGAAAAGAGAGAAAAAGTACCAAAAATGCTAAGTACAGGCACAGTAATTATAGCTAGGATATATTTTGTACTGATGTCTTTAATATTCTACACAAGTTTAAGGCATTCTTTTATTTTCAAAGATTATACTTTAAGTTCGGATGATTAAATCTAAGAAGAATAGAAATAAATTGGAAGTTAATATTTTCAACAATAACTTAGTTTAGAGAACGAACACATTTATAGACCACGTAGTTTAAATGTGTTTTTTAAAAAAGCGTTTGGAACAGTGGTACCAATATATAACTAAAATCACAAAAGCACTCTCACAGTATCTTAAAATATATTAAAAATTTTAAGTCATGGTATAGAAATACTCTGACATTTGATTGAACCAAAATGCCCCTATGGTCTTGATGTCCTTGTTTTTGGAGGAATAGTGTATAATATATGTAACATCATTTCCTAAAATGCTCTGATTTTTTTCAGTTAACAGATTTTATTTTTTGAGAAGGTTTAGATTCACAGTAAATTTGAACTGAAAATACAGAGAGTTCCCATGTGCCTCCTTTCCGTCTCACACAAACACAGCCCCATCCACTCAACATTCTGAATCACAGTGGAACATTGGTTATAATCTGTGAAGTTGTAGAGAAACATCATAATTATTGAAAAATCAAAGTTTACATAAGAGTTCACTCTTGCAGTTTTATAGTTCATGAGTTTTGACCAGTGTATAATGGCATGTATGCCCCATTATAGTATCATACAATTGTTTCATTGCCTTAAAAATCCTCTGTATTCTTCCTGTTTATTACTCCCTGACCACAGCCCCTGGCAATCACTGATCTTTTTACCGTCTCCACTGTTTTACCTTGCCCATAATGTCATATAGACGAAATCATACAGAATGTGGCCATTTCAAATTGGCTTTTTAAAATCATTTCAGGTTTCTCCATGTCTTTACATGGCTTAGTAATGATGCAGGAGTTTTGCTCCTTAGCTCAGTTAGGTCCAGGTTCTTGTCTCACAGTCAGAAAGAATTAGGCACGTGGATATCAAAGAGTGAGTAGAGTAGAATTTATTAAGCAAAAGGAAAGCTCTCAGCAAAAACAAGGGTCCTGAAAGCAGGTTTCCAGTTGCCCCTTTCGCAGTTGAATACCAGGGCTTCTACGCAAAAGTCAATGAGGCTGGGCTCCTTATTTGTATATGGTGTGAATTCTTGGCAGCGCCACCCCCGTCCATCCACTGCGCATGCGGGCCCTTAGTCTGAACTCCATATTGATTTATTTCACTTACTGCGCATGCGTTAAGGAACGGGAATTTCCCACAGTGGTCATGTTTAGCCCCTGTGCAAGTTCCTTTATCTGCACAAAACATCTGGGATAAGCACTTTGTGGGGTAGGTTGGAGGTTCTCTGGGGACCTTACTTAGTCTGCCTAAAGCAAGCTGGCTAAGTCCTTTCAGTAGCTCATTTCAAGTTCTGCATGATATCCCATTATATGCATATACCACAGTTTATTCACCTGCTGAACATGTTGGTTACTTCCAAGTTTTGGCAATTATAAAAAAATGCTGCTATAATCATTCATGTGCAGATTTTTCTATGAACCTGTTTCTAGCTCACTTCAATAAATACGAAAAAGCACAGCTGCTATATCAGATAAAGAAAGTAAGTTTAGTTTTGTAAAAAGCTTCCAAACTGTCTTGCAAAGTGGCTATATCATTTTGCATTCCTACCAGAAATGAAAGATAGGTTTTTTTATTCCAAATCCTTAATGCTTTCAGTATTTTGTATTTTTGGTATTCAAATAGGTATTGTGTGACTTCCTTTTCAAATACATTATAGTTAAATTTATATAATTGAGTAGAGAAGCAAATAATGCTGAGTATCTTGGATGTCATCTGAATTATTTGTGCCCATAATATAGCATAGAAACACTTCAGCAAAATTTTCCTATCTCTCTCCTTTTAATTTCTGTGTGATCTAAGAAGTGGGTATTTATTATTGTTTTTTAGACCTGATTACCTGAAAAATGCTTAAAATGCAGATTCTAAGGCTCTGGATCCACAATAATTTGCTTTGGTAGTTGTAGACCTTGACTTCTAATAAACATCCCCAATGACCTAGAATAAGTGACCTATCTGTAGCTTTCATATATCTACATCATTCACTCTGTAGGTATGGCCTACAAATCTGGGAGGAAGTACAGTGACAAGAGCTGAGAGAGACAGAAAGAATATAAGGGAGATTGGTGAAGATTATCCTAAACAGGTGGAAGATGTAAACATTCTATACTCCTGGACAGTGAGGAAGTTTTAGGATTAGATTAGTAAACTTACAAATACTTTCTACTTCAGACATTTAGATTTGGGAAGAAAAAAACAAATCTTTCTGGTTTCTTCTAAAATGTCCAATTCCAAACAAACGGATTGAATTTAAGATAGGCACTCAACATCAATGTTCTTTGTAGTAATAATTATTGTATAACTGTCAACAAAAAGAGCCAAACTGTAAAATATTTGGAGATTTATTATGAGCCAAATATGAGTGACCAATGGCTCCTGACACAGCCCTCAGGAGATCCTGAGAACATGGGTCCAATGAAATCCGGCTAAAACTTGGTTTTATACATTTTAGGGAGACATAAGACATCAATCAATACATGTAAGACGTACATTGGTTTGAGCCAGAAAGCTGGGACACTGAAAGTAGGGGCTTCCAGGTCATAGGTAGATTAAAACATTTTCTGACTGGCAGTTGGCTGAAAGAGTTATGTTATTGTTGAAACACTCAGAATCAATAGAAAGGAATGTCTGGGTTAAGATAAGAGGTTGTGAAGACCAAGGATTTATCATGCAGATGAAGCCGCCAGGTAGAAAGCTTCAGAGAATAGATTGTAAAGGTTTCTTATCAAACTTAAAGAGTTTGCTATATCTATTTTAAGTGTGTGTTCATGTTCATGCTAATCAGGTGGGCCTGAATTCCAAAAGAAAGGAGAGTATAATATAATGAGGCACGTCTGACTCCTCATTCCCATCATGGCCTGAACTGTTTTTCAGGTTAAGTTTGGAATGCCCCTGATAGACAGGAGGAGTCCATTCGGATGGTCAAGGGGCTTAAAATTTTATTTTTGGTTAACGTAACTCCTAAAAAGCAAGCATAATTAATCACAAGAGTAAAAGCATGGGCAAGTAAAACAAGTATGTCAAATACCATGGTATTAGAAATGTAAATGAAAAAAAGAAAAAACGTTTTATTGTTTTGTTTCTAGACTGTATTTTAATAATATATATCTTTGTGATATTAATTTATGTTAACATGAAAACTTCTGGTGAAAAACAAGGAAAATGTAATGTAATTTCAACATTCTAAGGTAAGAACTATGTGTAATTTGTAGTAGTTCCTTAAAGTATATGTGTAAACAAACAGCAGGTTAGCTGCTCACTGCTTGTAGAGTCCAATTAATAAAAGCAAGTTCTGGTATAAAAAATCATTTATTTCCAAAGCTATCTTAGGGGAAGAAATACAGATATCCTGCCATACCGCTTCACTTTTGGAGCAGAAAGCAGACACTTTTAAAAGGCAGGGGAGGAAGTGAGTAAGGGCAGGGGTCCATGCTGGTTCTGGTGCCTTGTCTATGGGGTGGTCCAGCTGACAACTGCTGGTACCTTTGTGGGTGCGCTGTTATCTCTTGAGGCAACCCCACAATAAAGTTTTAACTTGGAGCACATATGTGTATGAACTTGCCCTGTAGGGAAAGTTGGGTGGAGGGGAGGTAAAAGGCTTTATTTGCATTTTTAAAGGGCTAAGTAGGGAATCAGGGGAACAAGAGAAGAGGAGACAGAGAAAAAATGAGCGTATTGACTACATGTAAATAGAAATACAGATGTTTACTTATCTATAACTACATGTATGCATATGTATACGTTAGTTGTGTAGAAAGAGAGAGAAGTAATTTTATCATATTACATAATATGAAAATGTCTTAGGAAGAAACCACCACCATTCTCTGATAAATTCACATTACAGTGGAAATAATGGCTCTAGGTTTCCTCAAGGCAGGCTGTGATCAGAAGAAATAGCTGCCCTTCATAATAAAGGGAAGAAAGCAAGGGAGCTCTAGGCTGTCAGGAAGAACGTGGGGTGGTAGAAAGGGAACATTAAAAACAGAACAGGTTGCTAAGAGGACATTTTTTACTAGTCTTGATTGGGGAGTTTTTTCAAGAGAAATTTTGTGTTTTGTAATTAGGTCAACACTGTTGACACCACAAATTCTGAATAATAAAATTTTATAAACCAGCAATAACTTTGAAATGACGAGTAAACTTTATGCTAGCAAACTGGATATGAAGACACCAAGTTTTGTTTCCGACTAAGGCATTTTCTTCTTTGGAGAGTGTTTACTCTGTCCCTGGTTTTAAAAGACACACAAAGCAAGTCTTCTTATGTTATTAAACATTTAATTGAAATTTCTCCAACACTGACTCATGTAAATGTAACGTTGTCTTTGAAAGTCACCTGTTGGCCAATTTATCAAGCACTGTGTCCACATACTAAACTGTTGTCAGGCAATAAGTCCACCATTAATGTAATTTTGGAAACTATTATGCTTCTTCTTCTCCTCCTTCTTCTTCATTTTAGCTTTAACAAAGAGAAACTTGAATGAAAGTAAAAAGGTATGTTGAAGGGAATTCATGTGAGGGACAACTGCAAAATAAAACAAAAATTTGTTGGATTTGGAATATATCACAAGCAAGGAAGAAACCACTTAAAAAGTTTGAAAAGTATTTATAAGTCAGGAAGACTTATAAATTGATGCACTCCTTTTTCTACAATTTTTTTATGTTTAGAAGCAATAATTTTCATAAGTTCAAAGAAATAGCATACAATTAAGAATGTTTCCTTTGTAATCCAAAGAGAGCTTTTGAAAAACAATGAAAACTAGAACATTTAATTTAACAATGAAAACTTTCTGGTTTTCATTTGATATATTTAACAATAAAATTTCAATTAAAGGTTTGATAACATAAGAATAATTGTTTTGTGTGTCTTTTGAAACCAGAGACAGCGTAGGCATCTCTCCAAAGCAGAATATGGATTAGTTGGAAACAAAAAATGGTGCCTCCGTATACAATTTATATGTATTTAAATACATTGATTTTCAATGTATTTATATATATTGAGTTTCTTGAGTTGAACAGAAATCTATTTAACATATCAACAGATGTCAGACATACATAGACACTGGATGTAGCTACAAATGAATTATGGCTTCTTAATGCTGATTTAATGTACTGGTGTCCTGAATTGAATCATGAGGTAGCTGAAAAATGTTTTCTTGGTGTAATTAAATTTAGATATGCAGTGACAAACCCATTTCCTGAGTATTTCCCAGTAATTTCCCAGATTATCATGTATATTTAATGCACTAAAGTTGCTGTTTTTATTGAAGGGGAAAATGAATCCATATTTTCAAATTATAAAAGCAACTTAACAAATACATTTTTGTCATTACTTTTTTGAGGTTTTATTTATTTAACACTAAAAAATTGCTAGTTTTGAAGAGAAATTTTGTGTTCTGTAATTAGATCCACTCTGTTGACACTACAAATTTTGAATAATAAAATTTTATAAGCCAGCAATAACTTTGATGTGATGAGTAAATTTTATGCTAGTAAATTGTATATGAATACATCATTTTTTATGTCTAACTAATGCATTTTCTGCTTTGGAGAGATGCCTACTCTGTCTCTGGTTTCAAAAGACACACAAAGTAATTATTTTTATGTTATTAAACCTTAATTGAAATTTTATTGTTAAATCAAATAAAAACGAGAAAGTTTTCATTGTCAAATTAAACTTTCTAATTTTCATTGTTTCTAAAAGCTCTCTTTGGATTACAAAGAAAACATTCTTAATTGTGTGCTCTTTCTTTGAACTTATGAAACTCATTGCTTCTAAATAAGGAAAATTTGTAGAAAAGGGAGAGTATAAACTTTGAAAATCCTAGGTATTGTAGCATTACCATTTATCAGGTCTGTGATGCAGGGCAATCCAATTTTGTGAGCAAAAATTATCTCACATGTAACTATGAAGGTTTTAGTTTCTATCTTGCTAGCATCAACATTTTGCTGTTGGTATCAACAAAGTTATTGTGAAAGTTTAAGTGCAATCCACATATCCACTAATAAAGAGTGATGATTATGATGAGCATGAAAATTGGTCAATTTGAATTGTACTGTCCAGCTGAAATGTTCAGGTAGTTTTATACCAGAAACACCATCTAGTTACCAAACAGATAAATCATATTAGAGAATTTTGTGTAGCCAAGTTTTTAAAAGTTAAATTGTAGGCTAGCAGTTTATATCTTGCTATGTTTATTACTAAACATTCTCAGGATATAAATATACATGAATTTTGAGCTCTGCCAGTAGCTAAGATTTGGATGTTAGTTATGTCAAAAACAGGATTATTTCTTAAACTATTTTTATTAGTTCAGAATGGATTCACTTGAATTTATGTGAGCAAGTGGTAATTATGTATCTTTTGAAATTAATCCGAAGCGTTATGTTTAAGTAAAAACATTTAGATAAAAACTGGATTTGTATTATTATAATGAAATGAAATCAAATACATTTTGCTTTGAGTACTTCAAATGCTTTTTCCCATTACAATTTTATTTCATGTTAATGTCAATTATGTCAATAGCTTTCCTTATCCCTGGTTATTTTCGTCCCACCATTGTATCATCACAAAGACCTTTGTAGTGTACTTTTCAGTTGAATCTACCACCTTGGGCAGATTGAATTTTTTACATTTAGCTTTATTAAAATGTCAACATTCGATAGGATTGTGATTAATGTTATTAATGTGTATGTTTCAAGAATATTTTACTAGACGTCTTCTACATTGATAGCTTGTTATTTATTTTTATAGGTTAGTATAGATGGAGCTGCCAGTCTAAATTAATTATTGGGTCAATTGGTATTAAATTAGTTTAAGAAAAAAGTTTTTCAGTTGTCATATGTCTCTCTAGGATTTGTCTGAAGTATATTATATTATAATAAAATATTTAATACATAATTCAACCTGTATTTATAGATTATGTGTAGTATTGATTGTTAAAGAAAAACGAATATTGCTAGGTATTACCTTGCCACACTATGTTTTGTTAAAGTTTCAAATTAATAACCAGTGATAAATTAGATGGAAAAATAATGAGAGAATTTTGATGACTATATGTTATGGGATTGGTCAATGACTATTATGCTTGGAAAAAATTCACATTAGTTATTTGGAACATATAAAGCATATTAACTTGTATTTAAAAGTAATAATTAAAAAATAATACTAAATAAATATTTAGTGAAGTAGCTCTCAATGTGTCTACCATTAACTTTTAGTGTGCTGGATTTTATCCTTTTTTGGAGGGGGGGCCACAACTCAAAGGAACAAACACATTTTATTTCTGTCTAGATGTATTTATGATACCAAACTGCAAACCTTTCATTGTACTATATATAGCTGTCTCATGTGCTGTATGCCATGTTTTATTTTGATTTTTTTATTTTATTATAGTTCATGATTTTTAAAAATGCTATTTGGACTCACAGTTTGTTTGTGCTATTATAACAGAATACAACAGACTGGGTAATTTACAAAATATGGAAGTGTATTTCTCACAGCTCTGAGGGCTGAGAAGTCCAAGATTAAAATGCCAGCAGTTTCAGTTGTCTGGTAAGGGCTGCATCTTCTGGAGGGGAGGAATGCCTTGTCTTCATATGGCAGAAGAGCAGAAGACAGCAAACTCACATCTGCAAGCCCTTTTAATAGCATCATCAATCCATTCATGAGGGCTGTGCCTCAGCTCCCAACACTGTTGCACTGGAGATTAAATTTCCAACACAGATATTTTGAGGGACACATTCAGACTATAGCACTCACTAAATTAATTAATTAATTTATTTATTTATTTGTTTTTGAGACAGAGTTTCCCTCTGTCACCCATGCTGGCGCTATCTCTACTCACTGCAACCTCCGCGTCCCTGCCTCAAGTGATTCTCGTGCCTCAGCCTCCCGAGTAGCTAGGATTACAGGCATGCGCCACCATGCCCTGCTAATATTTGTATTTTTAGTACAGATGGGTTTTCGCAATGTTGGCCATGCTCAAACTCCTGGCCTCAAGTGATCCGCTAGCCTTGGCCTCCCAAAGTACTAGGACTACAGGTGTGAGTCACCATGCCCGGCCCAGACTATAGCATTCACTAAATTTAATTTTCAACTCACAAAAGGTCTTATGACATGCAATTCAAAATGCATTAAATTGGTAGCTTTTGGAATAAGTGTAAGGAGTTTTTTTAATGAAAGGGTACACTAGAATGAAATTGAGATGAAAATAAAACAGTTATAAGAATGGACTATGTATAATTAGGATAGATATTGTTTTGTGAATTTTTGTTTCAGGTGTGTGTGTGTGTGTGTGTGTGTGTATGTTAGCATAAGCAAGGTTACATTTGGTTGTGGTTAGAAATGTGATTAATGTAACTGGAGAAAATAAAGAATCCTTAGGAAAGTACCCCATTGCCTTTCAAATGGCAATTTCCAGAAGTTTTTCAGTTCTGGTTCTGGTTATGTCAGTAACAATGGGCAAATTAGATTACTGTTCTGGACCTAGGTGTGTCCACAAGCATAAAATTTAAAGTGATGATTAACAGGATTAAGGGGATTTATATAATTATAAATTACAGAATTGAGTGTATGTGTGTATGTGTGTATGTGTGTGTGTGTGTGTGTGTGTTTGCATGAATATACTCAGTCATGTATGTAAGTTAAGGGTTATATTGTAAAAGATATCTTAGAATTTTAATCATTGAACTTCTGTGACTGCAGTTGAACAAAACTGTAAATGATAGAGTTTAATTGGCAAGTTACTCATACAATACTACTTATACTTTAAGAGTAAAGAAACAAAACAAATTCATATAGTGATAAACAATAATGCTGACATCTACAAGTAGAGTTTAAAATACTTTGTAGTGAAAGAGGTATCTTACTCTGAATTAGGTAGTATGGTCACAAAAGTATTAGAAAAGAGCCAGGAAATGGTTAGCCCTTAGTCCAAGCCAAAAAGTCCTTACAATTCAAATTTATTGTTATGAAATGTTTTCTTATTATAGTTAAAGTTTATAGGGTAACTCATAATACCTCTAAAATTTGTTCTACTCTATAATATTGTGATTCCAAATAATTAAAGTTTAGTTTAATTTTAACTATAAATGATATAGTAAAACCATTATTTGATTATTTATAAACATATGTCCCAAACTAAGCATTAATTAAATAACTACACTGCATAAAAATATTTTTTAATCTGAAAATATGTACATGGATTTAATTTACATCATGCGTATTTTATTCCTAACAAAACTAATTCCTTTTAAATATCTTTTATAATATTTACATAGTGGCCAAATTTTTTATTCCAAAATCCAGAATATAATACGAAAAAATTAATTTTTGGATGAAACAAAATGGTAGCACAACAGCTGTTTTAAGGTTATCATCCCTTCATACAGGTTATCAAGAGAGTTAACTGAAGTGATGGTTTTGTTTCTCACCTCCTTCTATGTGTAGGACAGAACATAAATCTCACATCACCCATTCAGGCTTCTGTCTAACCTTCATACAGCTCTATCAAGACAACTCTGGTAATAAATATCTGACAACCTAAATGGAGGGAGATGTTGCAGGACCTGTCCTACCTGGAACAGAAGCACAACTTTATCAGAATACATTTTCTTAAGTCTCAGACATTTTTTTTTTTTTTTTTTTTTTTTTTTTTTTTGAGACGGAGTCTCGCTCTGTCGTCCAGGCTGGAGTGCAGTGCCGCGATCTTGGCTCACTGCAAGCTCCACCTCCCGGGTTCGCACCATTCTCCTGCCTCAGCCTCCCTAGTAGCTGGGACTACAGGTGCCCACCACCACGCCAGCTAATTTTTTGTATTTTTAGTAGAGACCAGGTTTCACCGTGTTAGCCAGGATGGTCTCCATCTCCTGACCTCGTGATCCGCCCGCCTCGGCCTCCCAAATTGCTGGGATTACAGGCGTGAGCCACTGCGCCTGGCCAAGTCTCAGACAGTTTTTAGTTTAATTTTACTGAAGCAGTCTATGAAAGTTGACAAGCAAAAGCAAATTGATTTGCTATGTCTGCTAACTGCTTTACTGGTATCAGCACCAAAGCCCCAATATTTATTCAGTTTTGCCTTCCATATTTGTCACACTTTAATGATTTATTGTCACATTCGCCTGTACTTAATAGTGTCATTTACATGCTCCCAATAAAATATTTTCTAGATTCATCTGTCCCATACAAAAATGTAGTTGAAAGGCATGGGCTGAAAGTCTGGTAACTTAAGTTTGAACTCTTGCTTCCTAAATTTCTTGTAACCCTCCTTAATGAAGGGAACCTATAATGAAGTTATAGCTTCATGTGTACATTTATTTAACTAATACCTGTTCAGTGTCTCTTATGCCACAACGAGGTTTTTAGGGGATACAACGATGAACAAAGTTCTAGACCTCCTGAACTTACAGGTGACCCTTAAAGCAGATTTGAAGGGAGTGGGTCCACTTATTCCTCATACACAGATTTTCTTCTGCCTCTTCCAGTCCTGAGACACTAAGACCAAAACAAACCCTCCTCTTCTCCATCCTCCTCAGACTCAATGTGAACATGATGAGGATAAAGACCATTATCATGGCCCATTTTCACTTAATAATAGTAAATACACTTTGTCTTCCTCATGATTTTCTTAATACCATTTTCTTTTTAAATTCATTATTAACTCTTTTTTTTTCAACTTTTAGAATCAGTGCATACATGTGCAGGTTTGCTACAAAGGTATATTGCATGATGCTGAAGTTTGGAGTACAAATGAATCCATCACCCAGATAGTAAGCATAATAATCAGTAGGTAGTTTTCTCAACTCTTACTCCCCTCTCCCACTTCTTGTATTCCCTAGTGTCTACTGTTCCCATTTTTATGACCATGTGTACTCAATATTTAGCTTCCACTTATAAGTGAGAACATGCAGTATTTGGTTTTCTGTCTCTGAATTAGTTTGCTGAGGCTAATGGTTTCTAGCTTTATACATGTTGCTACAAAGAACATGATTTTATTATTTTTTATGGCTGTGTAGTATTTCATGGTGTATATATACTACATTTTCTTTATCCAATTCACTGCTGATGGGCACCTGTATTGATTCCATGCCTCTGCCACTGTGAATAGTGCTGCAAAATCAATCTACACAAATCAGTAACATTTATATACACCAATAATGTTCAAGCTAGGAGCCATGAAGAATGCAACCCCATTTACAATAGTCACAAAAGGAATAAATACCTAAGAATATAGATAACCAAAAATGTTAAAGATGTCTACAATGAGAATTACAAAATACTACTGAAAGAAATGAGATGATGCAAATGAATGGAAAAATACCCATGCTCATGGATTGGAAGAATTAACATCAGTCAAATAGCCATACTTCCCAAAGCAATTTAGAAATTCAATGCTATTCCTATCAAACTGCCAGTGTCATTCTTCACAAAATTAGAAAAAAAATTTCTAAAATTCATATGGAACCAAAAAAGAGCCTAAATAGCCAAAGCAATCCTAAACGGAAAGCAGAAAGCCAGAAGTATCACGTTATCTAACTTCACAAAATACTACACGACTACTGCACCCAAAACAGCATGGTACTGGTAGAAAAGCAGACACATAGACCAATGGAACAGAATAGAGAAGCCAGAAATTAATAATATTTTATTTATTTATGTATTTATTTTGAGATGGAGTCTTGCATTGTTGACAGGGCTGGAGTTCAGTGGCATGAGCTCAGCTCACTGCAACCTCTGCCTCCTGGGTTCAAGTGATTCTCCTGCCTCAGCCTCCTGAGTAGCTGGGATTACAGGTGCCCGCCACCACTCCCAGCTAGTTTTTGTATTTTTAGCAGAGACAGGTTTTCACCATGTTGGCGGCTCTCGAACTCCTGACCTCGTGATTAGCTCGCCTTGGCCTCCCAAAGTGCTGGGATTCCAGGCGTGAGCCACTTCACCTGGCCAATATTTTATTTTCTCTAGCTTACTTTATTATAAGACTATAATGTATAATACATATAACATACAAAATATATGATAATTGATTTTTTATGTTATTAGTGAGGATTCTGGTCTCTTGCAGGTTATTATTAGTTAAGCTTTTAGGGAGTCAAAAGTCACATGCATATTTTTGACTACGTGTGGAGTGGGAGCCCCTAAGGCTCGTGTTGTTCAAGGGTCAACTATATATTTTAGAAAATGAAAAGATAATCAACAAGCAATTAATTAATACTATAACAGCTGGTGGCATTTTTCCCTTTGAAAAAAAAATATAGTAAAATGATGGAGAAGAAGAATCTGAAGTTGTTGTAAATTGAATGAACACTTCTAACATAGAATCAAAGTCAAATATTTTTACATCTGTCTTTTTCTTATGTTTCCTAACTCATATAGAAAGGAATTTTATTCATTTGATCTGTTAGGGTGTAGATTTCTGTACTGTGCTCTCTCTGTCTGTATTTATTCCAGCTTAGGTGAGCTCTGATACTTATTTCTCTAAGGTTTAGAGTTTGTTGAAAGAAAAAGTTTACCTGGAATTAGTGATCTTTAAAAATTATCTACTATCAATTGCTGAAAGATTCTGGTTTTTTCTATCATTCTTTTCTAAATGGCTTCTTCTCACATTTGAAAGGGTATTAACTAAACTGATGTTGATTCCTAGGATATAGATTATTTTCCCATTTGAAAGTGAAAAAAACCAAGATGCAAAAAAGAATAACAGTTAATAAGTGTAGGAACTCAAATTTGATTCACAATTTGTGTAAATCCAAAGCTTACCACAAATACACCACTTCACTACATAATCCTACAGAATCATTCTTCTTAGAGTCCACTAAATAGGTTTTTAAAAAATTGCTTATATATATTGTTGTCTTTTAAATAATCACAGTTCATATTTCTAATATGTTTGTGTGAAGGTTGTTGTAAAATAAATAATATTCCAGGCACAGGTGACCTTACAAAAGCAGTATTTTGAACTCTGTTTTTATATAGGTGTGCTTCAGTGGGTTTTATATAAGCCACTTGAGTGTAGTGATATTTTTCCAAATGTTTGAAAAATATCTGAAACTCCAGTTCAATCAGTACTTCAATAAATACGTAGCATTGACTAAGTCAACAAGTCTCAGTTACGGATCTCACTTTGACATTATCTATCCTTCTACCTTATTCCTTAAAACATGTTTTCCTTTACATTTGTCTTTTTCATGAGAGTAAAGGGATTGAAATTTTAAAAGTGTGTGTGCATATACACATTTAACACAAAAAATGCTTGGTTGTCAATACATCTTTTAAAAATGATTTTATTTTCTCAATGAGATTTTATTGAAGAGAAATGTAGAGGGGAGGAATATTTATTTGTCTGCTAAAAGAACACAGAGCACTGGCATAGGACCCGTTGACATAATCTGGTTGTTCAACTTGGGTAAAAACACTGCATTCAACAATTCAACATTCTCTGTGACCTCCATTATCCGGTTTACTAGAACGTTGTAACTGTCTCCATTCAGCAATATATTGTAAAAAGTCTGGGAGGAATGAGTTAAATAAAAATTCATACAAACAAATGGAAACTTTTTATGTTATAAACTGAGTTTAGAAAAGGGGATTATTTTGCATTTTCAAATTAAATTGACACAAATCAGAAATAAATTCTTAACAATTATTTCAAGGATTAAGACAACTTTCTGCTCAGATGAAGCAGAGAGAGAGCTGAACCATTGAGAGGACTCCCTAGTTCCTTTTTTTTCCTGCGTTTGACATGTGCTTGCTGGTCAAGAATAAAAGATAAATCTGTAAGTGAGGCTATAGGGTTATTACCTCACAG
The DNA here is from genome assembly GCF_029281585.2 of Gorilla gorilla gorilla. Lineage (NCBI taxonomy): Eukaryota > Metazoa > Chordata > Mammalia > Primates > Hominidae > Gorilla > Gorilla gorilla. Next base: position 59,635,819 of record NC_073232.2, on the reverse strand, counting down.
GCCAAGTGATATATTTAGGCTCTGAAGCATCTCAATTTTTTCAGCCCCAGAGACTTGTATAGCTTACTTGACATTCTTCAGGGAGAAATGCCTCATAGATCCATGGATTCTTAGTTTATTTACTGTAAGTAATCCTTTGCCAGGGATATAGTGATAGGAGAATTTTATAGATAAAGGTTCTTCCTGCTAAGAAATATCATTAGTATGTTTACCTAGAGGACCATTTGGCAAGAGGATTGGAACAGTTCCTACTCTTTTTCTTTCCCCCAAGACATCCTCCCAGTAAAGACAGTGAATAGGTAACAAGCCAGTCACTTTAATTCTCTCCATTCCATGTATAATGAAGGAGAAAGATGGATATGATTATTGACCCACATTTTTAAAAACAATATTCAAGGTCTTCTTTATTTAGTATTTGTTTATTGACCGAACAGCTAGGGTACTGGGAAAAATACATAAAACAATTATCATAAAGCATTAGACTGTAGGAAGCATAGGACTATGGTTTTTAAGCAAAGAGAAACACATGGTACGAGTTTTATGACCATCCCAGGGAGCTTCCTAGAGCCACATCGGGATAATAACAAAAGGAGAGGGATACCAAGAAGAGCACAGTGGTCTGTCTGGGTTAAGAAGAGAAATTAAATTCCATGAGGTTTATGGTTAAGTCTTTAATCCATTTGGAGTTGTTTAGTATACAGTGTGAGATAAGGTCCAATGTTATTCTTCTGAATGGGAATATCCATTTTTAGCAACATGATTTATTGAAGAGACTGCCCTTTCCCCATGTAAAAAATAATTTCTGAGATTTCGATTCTCTTCTATTTCTATTTCTATCTATTCTATCTCTATTCTGTTCTGTTCTATCTGGGATTCTGTTCTGTTAGCCTGCATGTCTGGTTGTATACCAATACCATGTTGTTTTGACTACAATAGCTTTGTAGTATACTCTGAAATCAGGTAGTGTGATGTCTTCAGCTTTGTCCCTTTTGCTTCAGATTGTTATGGTTATTCAAGTCTTTTTGTGATTCTATATAAATTTTAGAATTACTTTTACCAATGTCTGTGAAAATTGTTAGTGGAATATGATAGGGGTTACATATGATCTAACACTGTAAAACTACTAAAAGAAAACTTCATGATATTGGTCTGGGCAATTGATATTTTGAATATGACCTTGTGAGGGCCAAGGTTCTTGGACCCCTAAAGGTTTATTGAAAATTACTGATATGAGGGAAATTGAATAATAGGAGAAAAGGGATATAACTTTAGTTAATGTGTACATATAGGAAGCATCTTTTTAATGAGTTATAGAAATTTATATTTCATTTTGAGGTTACAGAAAGAATGGGGGCTTGGATCCTTAAAAACACATTATGGGAGGAGGTAGAAGAGGAATTTTATTGAGGGGCAATAAATGGTTACTATGAAGAATGAATGGATCCATGGCTCTGAAAACAGACATCAACTTGTTAATAGTTTTCTTTGGAGTTTAAATTATCCTTGGAGATATTCATTATATTTGTAAAAGAATCTGTTTAGGTGTGAGGGTCACATTTTTGTCTTCTTCCCCTCCCCCCTCCAAGTAGATAGAACAATTTTTCTTTTTGGTACATATGGATCTTAGACAGATAAAGGATTTTAACTTCTATGGGAGAAAAGATGGGGGATGTCAGAAAGACTTTGAAGTATTTTTAGTTCAGTATGTCAAAGTGCCATATTTGGGAGAATTGAATTCTGAACCCCAACAACCTCAAAATACAAGCAACAAAGAGAAGGTAGACAAATAGGTTTATATCAAACTAAAAATCTTGCACAGTAAAGGAAACAATTCTGTTGGTATATAGGTCTGTAGAAAAAGAGAACCTGTGGAAAAAGAAAATAATTGCAAACTGTAATCTGATAAGAAATTAAAATCCAAAATATATAAGGAACTTAAGCAACTCAATAGCAAGAAAACAAACAATTAAAAAATTGACCAAGAATTTGAATAAGCATTTCTCAAAATAAGACATACAAATGACCTGGAAGTATGTGAAAAACTGCTGAATTTCACTAATCATCAGGAAAATGAAAATTAAAACCACATTATCACATCCCACTTGTTAGAATGGTTATTATCAAATAGATGAATGATAACAAAGGTTGGCAAGGATGTGTAGAAAAGGGATCACTTGTACATTCTTGATGAGAATATAAGCTATTACAGCCATTATAGGAAACAGTGGGTTCCTCAAAATATCAAAAATAGAGCAACTATATGATACAAGGATCATACTTCTGTCTATATAATCAAAAGAAATGAAATCAGTAAGTCAAAGAGGTATTTGTAATCCTATTGCTGACCACAGGTTCTTGGGCTCTCAATGTAATAGAAATTGATGTGAGATCAAAAGAGTTTTCCTAGACAAGGCTTTATTGGACCTTACACCCGGGCATGAGGGCAGGTAGCACAAGGGAGAATTTTCTGGCTAGCTCCGAGAGATAGTCAAGAGAGTAATTTTTAAGGGACTAAAGAGGAAAGGGAGTAACTTTTAAGCAAGTAGAGGTGGGGAACTTCTGGTAACTGCACAGTTTGGTTACACAGGTTTAAATGTGTCACATTTCTGATCAGCATGTTAAATCTCCACCCTCAAATGTGATCTGAGTATTATAATGAAGTTCAAGTGAAGGACTGATCATTCTTCTGATCTTGTATGCATTTGGGAGATAAGATTATCTCCCTTGAGTAAGATTTATAGTGAGAGTTGTTTATTTTAGCTTCCTCAAGGTCTTGCAATCAGTAGGTATGATGGCTTGAGCAAGATTTGTAGTGCAAGATCTAGAAGGTCTGGTTGAGGACCCCCACAGGGCTCTCCTCTCCACGAGCTTGCAATAGAGGGGAGGGGGTGTGAGTCCTATCCCTACTCCGTCTCACTCTTATATTTATTGAAGCATTATTCACAATAGCCAAGATATGGAATTAACTTAGGTGTCCATTGAAGAATGAATAGATTGAGAAAACATGATGTATATATACAATGCAATATCATTTAGACATAAAAAATAAAATCATGTTATTTGCAACAACATGGATGAACCTGGAGGACATTATGTTAAGGAAATAAACCAGACACATACATACGAATACCACATGATCTCACTTATATGTAGAATATAAAAGACTTGAACTAATAGAAGCAGGGAGTAGTATGGTGAATACCAGGAGCTGGCAGCAGGTAAAGATTGGGGAGATGTTGGTCAAAGAATGCAAAGTTTCAGTTAGACAGAAAAAATAAGTTCAAGAGATCCATTGTACAATATAGTGACCATAGTCACTATTTTTTGTATTGAGGACTAAATTCTGATTTTTTATCTTGCCCAAATTCCTGTCTAAGGAGTCTGAGAAGTCATGCCCTACAAACCATAAGTTTTCATCAGATGGGTTTTATTTAACCCTATATACCATGACTTAACTTTCCAGCCTGACTCTGGCATAACATTATGAGACAAGGAAGAAAATCTAAATATTTTACCCCAATAACATCACATTTTGAAATGGTCCTGCAAGCTGACCTTTGTAGGGGGAAATTCACATCTGTAAAGAATCCCTATTAACATAGCTAGACCTTTTCCTTCCAGGCCCCTTCAATTCTAAATAGATTGAGAGTCTAGCACCTTATAAAGGGTCTGAATAGGAAACATTTGCCATCTATTTTTTCTAAGGGCAGCCACTATGAGGCTTCAAAAGAACCTTGTCTCCATAATCTTCTATCTTAACCTGAACATTTCCTTTCTATTGATTCCAGGTCCTTAGTCAAAACTCAACTGTGAACCAGAAAATGTGAAAATTTACCTATAGCCTGGAAGCCCCTGCTTCAAGTTGTTCTGCCTTTCAGGAACAAACCGATGTATGGTAAATGTATTTGGTTGATGTCTCATGTCTCCCTAAAATGTATAAAACCGAGCTGCACCCCAACCACCTTGGGCACATGTTTTCAGGACCTCCTGAGGGATGTGTCACAGGTCATGGTCACTGCTAATTGGCTCAGAATAAAGTTCTTTAATATTTTACAGAGTTTGGGTCTTTTCATAGACAGTATACTTGAAAATTGCTGAGAGTAGATTTTAAGTGTTCTCACTCCAAAAAGTAAGTATGTGAAATAACGAATATGTTATTGAGTTGATTTAGCCATTCCACAATATATGCATACTTCAAAACAACATACTGTACACAATAAGTTGTATAAATTTTGTTTTCTGTTTAAAAATTTTAAAAATAACAGTAAATAAATGAATTAATGTAAGTAAGAACTGTAAGAGTTACATAAAGAGGAAAGAAACACAAAAAGTGACTCAACAGTCAAAGACAGGTTTACTTTGGAGAATAAACCTGAGCGGGGCTTCTGGCTGATTTCAGTCAGGAGCACTCCCTCTTACAGACTAAGATTATTTAAGGGTTCAGGAAGAGAGAGCTTTTCACAGGCTTGGAATGTTTCTGTGTGGAGGAGAAGTTTTTTGCCGGGTTGGGATGTTTCTGGTAGGAAGGGAGGTTATCTTGGGGCTGACATCTCTTTGGCCAGAGGGGAGATTATCTTGGGGCTGGCATGTTTATGGTCAAGGAGAGGTTTATCTTAGGGTTGGAATGTTTCTGTTCAGAGATGTCATTTGTGGTTTATGGTCATGTTGACATTAACCATTAGGCTGATGCCCTTTGGTTTGGATTTAGGCAGTTTTTGATCAACGAGAACTTTAAAATTGTGGTGCTTGTCCAAGATGGCAATGCTCCTGCTCTGTCAAGAACAAAAATTAATGAAATGAAAAGCAAAAAAATAAAAAATACATATTTTTTGTAAATAAAATATATATTTTTATGTATGAATTTTATATATGTGTGTGTGTGTGTACACACACACGTATAAATTCAGTGAGGCTGATGGGGCTGGAATTGTAGGTCACACCTGGAGATAAGGTAATATGCACTAAAATATTCTAAACATCAGAATAGGAGTCACCTTGAATTTTTTTTGAATTTCTAATCCATGCATGCACTCTAAGCTAATAGTAAGCTTTGTGTGCATAGGTTGTAACTCCATGATGCCAGAAAAAAAAGCAACTGGGGACTTCAAAATATTTGTGTGGATATATATTCTCATTTATCCTAGGTAAATACTTGGAGTGCAATTACAGCAATATAGGGAAAGTGCTTGTTTACCCATCTCATAGAGGCTAATACCATTTAGAATGTCTCCAATCACCAGTATCTCACATTCCATCAACATTTGTATTTCCTTTTAACTTTAGACATTTGAATGGATGCTAAGTGGTTTTACATTGTGGTTTTAATTTGTTATTTCCCGATACTGATGAATAATGTTGAGCATCTTCTCATATATTTAATGGCCATTCACATATCTTCTTTGGGAAATATCTTTGAAACTGTTGTCAATTTTCTACTATTAATGTGTTTTATGTCTTTTTATTAAATGAATTGTAAGAGCTCTTATACTCTGAAGGTAAGTACACACAAATAAAAAGAGAGAGATAGAAAGTATTTTCTCTGTATACATTGCCTTAATCTTTTTGTATCTGTGTCTTTCATAAAGCAATAGTACTTTTTAATTTTTGGAGGTAACTATTATTTTTCATTTTACATTTTGTGCTTTCTTTTCCTCTATCTATAACCTAGTGCACAGTCCAAAAGAATCCTTCTTTTACTTTTCTGTAGCATTTTATTGTTTTCTCTTATAGATTTAGGCCTATAATTCATTTCAAGTTAATCCGTCACACTGAATGAGGTAATTGCTGAACATTAGTTCATCCATATGGATATAAAAATGTTCCAGCATAATTCAATGTGAAGATTATCATCTTTCCACTAAATTACTTTAGCATATTTGTTGAAAACTGATTGACAAAATTCACAGAAATTCAATATTTGGAAAGATAGAGTAATATGAATACTAGTTTCAGTTCCAGACTTATATAGATTTGTGTCATTGCGAGTTATATTTTAAATTATTTGTTTTGTTTGTGTGTTTATTTTATTTAAAATTTTTCTGATACATATCATTGTTACAGAATAAAGCAGGTACTTCATGTGAAAACATCTCACTTACTAAACTTGGTGTATTTTAGGTTCCCGACAAATATTTCAAACATCATCCAATTTTATACATGAAAGCACAAACTTAAGATATTGACAGAGGCTTTTTATCAGCAATTGTGTTCATATTAAATTCACTCTTTTGCTGGAGACTGAATACATATGCTTTATTTTTCATCTGTCAACTCTTGAATCCTTCTGAAGCTCATTTCAGATTTCAAGATCCTCTCAATATAGTTTATCCTACATTTTGTTCTTACCTCAAACCTATATAGAATTTTTACTGGAAAATAATAAGGTCTTATTTATCTTGGGGCTACTCTAACAAAGTACCATAGACTGAGTGGCTTGTAAAGAACAAAAACTCATCTCTGACAGATATCAGGGTGCCAATATGGTTGTGTTCTGATAAGATCCCTCTTCCAGGGTGCAGACTGCTGTTTTCTTCTGTATCCTCATATTATGGAATAAGAATAAGAGAGCTCTCTTTCATAAGGGCACTAATCTCATTCATGAGGGCTTCATCCTCAAGACCTAATTACCTCCCCAAAGCATCCTCTACTATAACATTGGAAGTTAGGAGTTTAACATATAAATTTTGGTGGGACACAAAAATCCAGTTCATTGCAATTAGAACCCCAAACTACTATATATCTTCACACCTTTCATTATTCTTTATTTGTATTACACTACCTAAAGTGCTTTTCCCATCGCCAAATTCAATACATTTTGTAGCTTTCATTTTTCAAGAAGAAGCTCCAGTAACTTGTTCCCAATTGCAGTAACTCAGTAACTTTTCCTCCTTCTGAATACCTGTCATATTTTCTACCACTCACTTCATTAACCCAGGTCGGAACAGAGTTTTAGATGAAACATTGCATTTCCTCAATTATTACAATTTTTTTGTTTCCATTCTAACTCTGCAAGCTTGTTTAAGCTAACCCTTCGACTTACGGACACTAGAAAGTGGATGCCAATTTACTGGGGTGCAGTGATTCATATAGGAATCAGTTTAGTCACTTGCTTTTTTTCTTCCCTCTTTTATTCATTGATACTGCAAATGGTGCCCAACCACTAAATTATCCCCTTAAAATTTTTTTAAAAAATCTGGTCCCATTACAGATTCTAATCCTGAAATCTACTTATGGGGCTAACTGGGTCTTATTAAGTAAATCATTTTACTTTACTTTTCTGAGCATTAGTTCCTTCATCTATACAATGAGAAAGCTTTACCTATTTCTAGTAGTGTTTTCTTCATCAAAATAAAAGCTGAATCATTTTAAACTCTTAAAGTATTGAGTATATACAATATATAAGTCGGTATGGGGCAGGAATCACTGAAAAAATATATATATATATTTTATTATTATACCTTAAGTTCCAGGATACATGTGCAGAAAGTGCAGCTTTGTTACATAGGTATACACGTGCCATGGTGGTTTGCTGCACCCATCAACCCACTATCTACATTAGGTATTTCTCCTAATGCTATCCCTCCCTAGCTCCCCACCCCCCGACAGGCCCCAGTGTGTGAATGTCCCCCTCCCTGTGTCCATGTGTTCTCTTTGATAAACTCCCACCTACAGTAGAGAACATGTGGTGTTTGGTTTTCTGCTCCTGTGTTAGTTTGCTGAGAATTATGGGATCCAGCTTCATCCATGTCCCTGCAAAGGACATGAACTCATCCTATTTTATGGCTGCATAGTATTTCTTGGTGTATATGTGCCACATTTTCTTTATCTAGTCTATCATTGATGGGCATTTGGGTTGGTTCCAAGTCTTTGCTATTGTGAATAGTGCTGGAATAAACATATGTGTGCTTGTGTCTTTATAGTAGAATGTTTTATAATCCTTTGGGTATATACCCACACATTCTTTAAAGTAAAAAAGGTATCCTATTTTAAAAAATGGACTAGTTTAAGTCACTACAATTGCATATCTCTCCTGAAGGCAATAATCAGACTTCAGAGTGCCACAGAAATGCTTTCTGCATAATACCTCCAATTTTTTCATAAAAATATTAAACTACATGTATCTGAGGGTTATCATTTAATAAAAGTGAAATGCTTTATCACTTGACTAATGGCTTTCTTAAGTAAAACTGAATAGTCTGACAAGTACTATTAGTGAACATTTACTGCTAGTACAGATTGGTGTGACTGTCCTGATTTTTGCTAAGGCTGTGGTGGTTTACATAATATTGTTTTACACCATAAGTGAAAATGTCAACGGAGTAAAAAGGTGATAAGCATCTTCATATTATTTTTAAAATAGTTTTAATCTTTAAGACACCAAGAAAGGGTCTCAGGGATCCTCAGGGGTTGATATAGCCCACTTTGAAAACTGCAGCAGTAAATTATGAGGGATATCCCAAAGGATTATTACATGGCCCTCAAATTAGAATTTCGGTTGTCTCCCTAGTGTATAGACATTTTGTGGTATTCTCTGTTTGAAATAGAGAAAAAAATGCCAAAATTATAGCTGAAAACCAAGTTTTGATTAGATCACATAAATGAAGCACATCTTGAAATGCATCTGCAATTAATGTCACCATTCTTTGTCATTTTCCAAGTATCACCTAACTTCTGCCTAAATTAAACAAGTGAAATGGTATGCATTAAGACTCCTTTAATCTACATTTTCCAAATCTTTGGTAGTAGACCTAATCTCACTGATTCCACAGGGATGTGGTATACCTTTTGGTTTATAATTTTAATATTTAGGAAACAATCTAAGGCCCACCTTTGACTTTTTCTTCAATTTTAGTCCAGAATGCACAGAATTTTTTTTGCCAATGTTAGGATTCTGCTCCAAGTGTGCATTCAAGATCAGAAGAAACAATACCAGGCTGAAAGTCCTTTTCTGTTAATAATATTAAATGAGATATTAGCATGCTTCCCATCTACTTAAGTCCTAAACAATGTCATGAACAACTAGATGCCTCTAAAGATTTTTGTGGGTGAAATTATAGGATTATTTATTTGATGCTGTTACCTACTATGATGATGACACTTACCTTGTCTCTTGTGGCTAAGTGTTGCTACCACTCCAGAATCCAATCATCTCCATGGCACCCAGAAACCCATTTCAATAGCAGAATCTCCTGACTTCATTCGTAATGGATATATGACATCTATTACTGTTTTTTTTTCAAGGGTGCTAGAATTCCCTTCATTGATATGTTTCCCAGTGGCTTGGTGAAGTGGCAATAGCCATAGTTAAGAGACAGGTATAATAAACCAGTTCCAAAGTCCAGATATTCAATCCAAGGGATATGTTCTATAGCCAGGGCAGAGAGTTGTCATAATTCCTGACCTTATGCAGTTGAGGACTAGCTTCTCAGAGAAAGGGGCTTAGACAGAAGAAATCTCTTAAAGACCTCATGATGTGGAAATGTTTAGGAGCCTTCTGTCCTCATCTCCTTATTACATGGGAAAGAAAAAAACTAACTTGTTTGAGCTTTTGTATTTTGATGTATTTGGGGTTATAAAGTTTAAGACTCAGCCCTGATTTAGTATAATGAAATGATACTGAAAAAGTTTGAATACTCTTTGGCCTCAATAAATATTTATACTTCCTATGATTCATGCTTATTTTCAAAGTTCATGTGCTTAGGTGTTTGGACATTGTAAATTATGTTTCTCATAGAACAAAGCCCTACTCGATGGGTTCTAGTTATTTAGTCCTATTTTGGAAAAAGCCAATATTCTTGCCATTCCACTGCTCTAAATAATTGAAATAAATTGTGGCACAATTAATTTGCCCTTAGCAAAAGGTTTTAAAGACTACAATTGATCACTAAGACAGCCAAATTATCTGCCTAGTTATGCTACAACATGTTTTGGTGGTTGCATGAAGATAATGGTCTCAGCTAAATCAATTTCAAGTGCAGACATAAAAATTATTGGCACTTTGAAAATTGATGCCATATTGAAATTTTTTTTTGCATCCTCTCCTTAAAGTTCTAAATGTTTTCTAAATAAAATATGTTTTGTGTAACATAGTACATACTGCTTATGATCAATAACCTATTGTTCTATTGAAATTTATATATATATAACATTTTCTCTTTTTTACTCCCATATTCATAATTCTGCTTACATTATTCACTTAGAAATTTGTATTATATTTATTTCATTTATTCACTTAGAAATATGTATTATATTACTACAGTCAGTCTGCCATTTCATGAGATTCTTGGAGATATTATATTTAATAAGATACATACTAAAAATGCTACATTCAAACTTGTGTTACTAGCTAAAACCATCTCTGATACTAGAAGCCCCAACTTTCTCTCCACCAATCCCTTAAAGTTCATTCTATGGTATAATAAGAAGCAATAAGCTGCAGTGATAACAACATAGGCCTTGGAGGAAAAAACAAAAACAAAAACAAACAAACAAATGAGAAACCTTGGGTTAATATGATACCTACCATGTAAAAGCATTGACTGGAACTGGAATTATTATTTAAACCTTGTGATATTTGGTTTCCTATTGGTCAAATAAGGATGATACTTAGATTATACAGTTGTTCTAGGGATTTAAGTACAACACTTCTGATTCTTACAACCTTCTAACTACTGCTCTGTTGTAAATTCTCACCACATATTTTATCAGGTTTATTATCTTCTGCTCACCCAGAGACAGGCACATCAGAATTTGGGTAAATAAAGTAACAAAGTTTATGTTACCTTTACCTACTTTTATTCTTATTTTTTTTTTTTATTTTTTACCATAGGTGGGCATTAAGCAGGTTAGTCCACATGGCTATGGTGTAATACTTTCTCTGTCTTCAAGTCTATACAAATGCACTCTGTACACTATACATAGCTGATTATTTACTAATTTATGACTTTCTAATTTTTTTTCTTTTTCAATTTTGCTATCTTTTCAACAAACTCCAAGCAATTCCAAATAAAATAACATATTTTTTACTTTTGTAGTATTCTCTTGATATGGTTTGGCTCTTTGTCCCCACCCAAATCTTATCTTGAATTATAATCCCCATGTGTGGAGGGAAGGACATGTAATCCCCACGTGTCAAGGCAGGGAGGTGATTGGATCATGAGGGTGGTTTCCCCCACACTGTTCTCATGATAGTGAGTGCATTCTCACAAGATCTGATGGTTTTGTAAATGGTAGTTTTCCTGCAATGATATACAGACTCTCCCTCACCTGCCACCATGTAAGACATGCCTGCTTCTGCTTCTGCCATGATTGTTAAGTTTCCTGAGGCTTTCCCAGACATTTCGTACTGTGAATCAATTAAATCTCTTTCCTTTATAAATTACCCAGTCTCAGGTATTTCTTTATAGCAGTGTGAAAACAGACTAATATGCTCTATATGAAAAGCAAAGTGATTTTATCTATATAGTATTTGCTCAATAATTATCTTGCAATATATTTTGGCAGGCATAATCTCTTGAAAGTAATTGAGTTGCAAGAAAAATAATACCTCTGTATTTTTCCGTGTTCTTTTTGTTATGATGTATTGAGGGCTGTGTTTAATTCTTCTTTTTAAAGAATACAAATCATTTTAGAAAACCAAATAATGTTTTTAAGTAATGGTAGTTACTCTTGTTTATTAAAAGGCACAATATCTGTAAATTTTGATAATTTACTGTAGATCATACATTCCTTCTGACATTTCAAAAATAACCTAGACAATTTAATGTCTTAAAGTATCAAAATATTGAAATTGAAAATCCCTGCAACATATAAAACAGTTTTGGTAATTTTATTCTTTCTTTTTCTTAATTTGAAAGTTCTATTTAAGTAATGTATTTTAGTGCAAAATATGAACACATATGATTTTTTTCACATATCACTTTTATTCAGAGCTCCACTGTATTGACTTAACTGACATATAATTAGCAGGGCTCTTTTCTTTTTTTTTTTTATTATACTTTAAGTTCTAGGGTACATGTGCACAACGTGCAGATTTGTTACATATGTATACATGTGCCATGTTGGTGTGCTGAACCTATTAACTCGTGATTTACATTGGGTATTTCTCCTAATGCTATCCCTCCCCCCTCCCCCCACCCCATGACAGACCCCAGTGTGTGATGTTCTCCTTCCTGTGTCCAAGTGTTCTCATTGTTCAATTCCCACCTATGAGTGAGAACATGCAGTGTTTGGTTTTTTGTCCTTGTGATAGTTTGCTGAGAATGATGGTTTCTAGCTTCATCCATGTCCCTACAAAGGACACGAACTCATCCTTTTTTATGGCTGCATAGTATTCCATGGTGTATATGTGCCACATTTTCTTAGTCCAGTCTATCGTTGATGGACTTTTCGGTTGGTTCCAAGTCTTTGCTATTATGAATAGTGCCACAATAAACATACGTGTGCATATGTCTTTATAGCAGCAAGCAGGACTCTTTTCTATAAGAGAAGCTCCTATTGACAGTAAGGTTAATATTAGAGATGCAAAATCAAACAAAAAAAGTTTTTTTCACAACCCATTTAATTAGCAAGAGGTTAAGTAGATCCATTGTCTTGTAAATATTTAAAAATTTATTTACTTTTATCATCTAAAATTTAAGTGTATAGTTTATAATATTTAGGATATTGATGATTAAAAGTCCTTGTGGATTTTAATTCTCAAAATCTCTGTAATCCTTCTTATAGTAAGAACTTTATTGGACATAATTAGTATTCTGCTTACAATACAGAGGACCTGCTAACCTCTTTAAGCCAGGTATGATAGAACAATGTACAGTTATATTTGAAGTTATCTCTGAGTAAAGACTCTAAATAATTTTCAACCAAATAGATGGTGAATAATGTGAATCAGTAGCTCATAATAAACGGTCAACTTTCAAGGCAAATATATATTTCTTGAGTGCCTGCTTTGTGCAAAGTTGCATTTTAGATTGTAAAGCTGTTTCTACTAAAATGAAATAGAGTATATCTATAATGCTAAATCCAAAGGGGGATTCAAACAAAAGTGAACCAATGTGGTTATGCAAATACATGTGTTATGTTTGAAGATTAATTGTTGAGGAAGCAGTATTTGTGTCTATGTTTTTACTGTGAGAGTCAGAGTAACTTGTACAAATAAGATAATTTTAACTTAGCTTTCCAAAAATAAAAAAGGCATTCACAGGTAGAAAAGATAAAGCATACATTTTCTAACAGTAAAAATAGCAAGTGGAAAGTTGTAGGGCTAGAACAATGAGCGGCGTGTTGAAAGAACAGAATCGTAACTGTGCCATAGGCTATGGAATGGGAAAATTATGAGAATGGAAGATGGTTTTAGCAAAATTATGAAAGACTGTGGATGTGAAGATAAAAGATACAGATTTTATTTGAGGAGGTTTTGCAGGTTTTTTAAAAAGGTGGTTATATAATCTTAATTGAATTGTAAGAAGTTTGCATTACTGCTTGCAATGATGATACCCTGAAGACAAGGTGAGAGAAGTCAAGAAACTAAACTGGAAAAGTGATGTGGAATAGAACATAATTTTTCTTTGGAAAGTAGGTCAAAAAGTGAACTGTATAGTCGAATATGTAATAAAAGACTTTTGGTTCCATTTTATTGTTTTTCTTTTCAACTTTATTTTAGGTTCAGGGGTATATATGCAGGTTTGTTACATAGATAAATTGCAGGTCACTGAGATTTGGGGTATGAATGATTCCATCACCCAGGTAGTGAGCACAGTGCTCAATAGGTAGCTTTTCAACCCTCACCCTCTTTCCATCCTCTCCCGTCTAGTAGTCCCTAGTGTCTATTGTTCCCATTGTTATGTCCATGTGAACTCAGTGTTTAGCTCCCACTTACAAGTGAGAACATGCGGTATGTGGGCTTCTATCCTTGTGTTAATTCACTGAGGATAATAGCCTCCAGCTGCATCCATTTTGCTGCAAAGAATATGATTTTGTATGACTGCATAGTATTCCATGGTGTATGCGTATGACATTTTCTTCATCCACTTCACTGTTGATGGGATCTAGATTGATTCCACATCTTTGCTATAACAAATAGTACTGCAGTGAACATATGAATGCATGCATTTTTTTACGATGATTTATTTTCTTTTGGGTATATAAAGAGTCGTGGGATTGCTGGGTCAAATGGTAATTCTGTTTTAAGTTATTTGAGAAATATCCAAACTGCTTTCCACAGTGGCCAATTAGTTTACATTCCCAACAGCAGTATATAAGCATTCCCTTTTCTCTGCAATCTTGCCAACATCTGTTATTCTTTGGCTTTTTAAAAATAGCCATTCTGACTGTTGTGAGATGCTATCATACTGTGGTTATAATTTTCATTTCTCTAATGATCAGTAGTGTTGACCATTTTTTTCATATATTTGGTGGCTGCATGTATGTCTTCTTTTGAGCAGTGTTTGTTCATGTCCTTTATCCATTTTAAAATGGGGTTGTTTTTTGTTTTTCGAATTGTTTAACTTACAGATTCTGGATATTAAACCTTTGTCAGTGTATAGTATACTTTCTTTTATTCTGTAGGTTGTCTGTTTATTTCATTGATAGTTTCTTTTGCTGTGCAGAAGCTCTTTAGTTTAATTAGGTTCCACTTACCAATTTTTGTTTTTGTTGCAATTGTTTCTGGGGATTTAGTCATAAATTCTTTGCCAAGGCTGATATCCAGAATGGTATTTTCCAGGTTTTCTTTTACAGTGTAGGTCTGAAATTTACCTCTTTAACTCATCTTGAGTAAATTTTTGTATATCGTGTAATGTAGGGGTCTAGCTTCAATCTTCTGCATATGGCAAGCTAGTTATCTCAGCACTATTTATTGAATACAGAGTCATTTGCCAATTGCTTATTTTTGTTGAATTTCTTGAAGGTCAAATGATCATAGTTGTGCAGCTTTATTTCTGGATTCGGTATTTTATTCCATTGGTATGTGTCTGTTTTTGTATCAATATCATGCTGTTTAGATACTGTACCTTTGAAGTATACTTTGAGGTCAGACAATGAGACACCTCTAGCTTTGTTCTTTTGCTTAGAATTGCTTTGGCTATTTAAACTCCCTTTTATTGGCATATGAACTTTAGAATCACTTTTTTTCTAATTCAGTGAAAAATGACATTGGTAGTTTGAAAGGATAGCATTAAATTTGTAGATTGCTTTGGGCTTTATGGTCATTTTAATGATATTGATTCTTCTTGTCAATGAGCAGGGAATAATTTTCCATTCATATGTATCATACATGAGTTCTTTCAGCAGTGTTTTGTAATTCTCCTCATAGAGATATTTCACCTCCATGATTAGCTGTATTCCAAGGTATTCATGTGTGTGTGTGGCTATTGTATTAGGTTAGTGCAAAATTGCAGTTATTGTATCAGGTTAGTTCAAAAATTACTTTAAATGGCAAAAACCGCAATTACTTTTGCACCAACCTAATAAATGTGATTGCAATCTTGACATGACTCTCAGCTTGAATGCTATTGGTGTACAATAATGCTACTGATTTTTGATATTGATTTTGTAACCTGACACTTTACTGTAGTACTTTACCAGCTCTAGGAGCCTTTTGACAGAGACTTTAGGCTTTTCTAGGAATAGAATCATACCTAGAAAATCAGTAAAATGACATAATTTAACTTCTTTTCCTATTTAAGTGCCTTTTATTTATTTCTCTTGCCTATGCTCTCCGACTAGGACTTCCAGTATGATGTTGAATAGGAGTGGTGAGAGTAGGCATCATTGTCTTGCTCCAGTTCTTAAGGGGAAAGAATCCAGTTGATGCCCATTTTGTATAATGTTGACTGTGGGTTTGAAATAGATGGCTTTTTTGTTATTTTGAGGTATGTTCCTTTGCTGCCTACTTTGCTAAGGCTTTTTATCTGGAAGGAATGCTGGATTTTATCAAGAGCCTTTTCTTCATCTATTGAGATGATTATATGGATTTTGTTTTTAGTACTGTTTGTGTGGTGAAACCTTTGCCAGATTTTGGTATCAGAGTGATGCTTGCTTTGTATAATGAGTTAGAGAGGGCTTCTTCCACCTCTGTTTTTTGGAATAGTTTCAGTAGGGTTGGTACCAGATCTTCTTTATGTATCTGGTAAAATTCAGCTGTGAATCCTTCTGGTCCCAGACTCTTTTTTTGGTAGGTTTATTTTTTTTGGATTCAATTTCAGAACTCAATATTGGTCAGTTCAGGGTTTTTATTTCTTCCTGACTCAGTCTTTGCAGGTGGTGTGTTTCCAGGAATTTACCAATTTTCTCTAGATTTTCTAGTTTGTGTACATAGAGATGTTCATAATAGTCTCTGAGAATCTTTTGTATTTCCTTTAGATTGGTTGCAATGTCACCTTTGTCATTTCTGATTGTGCTCCTTTGGATCTTCTCTCTTTTTTTATTTGTTAATCTAGATGTGGCCTATCAATCCTCGTGTTTCCTTCAAAGAACCAGCTTTTGATTTTGTTGATCCTCTGTATGGATTTTTGGGTCTTAATATCATTCAGTTCTTCTCTGACTTTTGTTATTTCTTTGCTTCTGCTAGTGATATGGCTTGGGTGTGTCCCCACCCAAATCTTGTCTTGAATTCCCATGTGTTGTGGGAGGGATCTGGTGGGCGGTAATTGAATCATGGGGGCAGGTCTTTCCCATGTTGTTCTCGTGATAGTGAATAACTTTCATGAGACCTGGTAACCACTTATAAGAAGGAGTTTCCCTATACAAGCTTTCTTTCTGCCTACTGCTATCCATTTAAAATGTGAATTGCTCCTCCTTGCCTTCTTCCATGATTTTGAGGCCTCCCAAGCCATGTGAAATTGTGAGTCCATTAAATCTCTTTTTCTTCCCAGTCTCAGGTATGTCTTTATCAGCAGCATGAAAACAGACTAATACAGCTAGCTTTGGGGTTAGTTTGTTCTTGCTTTTTTCTAATTACTCTAGGTGCAATATTATATTGTTAAATTAAGGTCTTTATAATGTCTTAATTTAGATATTTAGCATTATAAACTTTTAACACTGATTTAGCTGTATCCCAGATATTTTATTATGTTGTGTCTCTATTTTCATTTATTTCAAAGATTATTTAAAATTTCTGCGTTAATTTTATTGTTTACCCCAAAATCATTACAGAGCAAGTTTGTTAATTTCCATGTAATTGTGTGGTTTTCAGGGAGTTTCTTGGTATTGATTTCTATTTTTCTTCCACTCTGTGCTGAGACTATGGTTAGTATGATTTTGATTGTTTTAAATTTATTTGGACTTGCTTTATGGCCAAACATGTGGTTGAACTTACATACGTTCCATTTGCAGATGAGAAAAACATATATTCTGTGGTCGATGGATGGAGAGTCCTGTAAGAATCTATTAGGTCCAATTGGTCAAGTGCCAAATTTAAGTTTAGGATTTCTTTGTTAGTTTTCTGCCTCAATAATGTGGCTGTCATTGCCAGTGGGGTGTTGAAGTCCCTCACTCTTATCTTATGTCCGTCTAAGTCTTTTTGTAGGTCTAGAAGTACACACTTTATGAATCTTGGTGCTTCAATGTTAGGCACATAATATTTAGGATAGTTAAGTCATTTTGTTGGATCGAACCATTTACTATTATGTAGTGCTGTTCTTGTCCTTGTCTAATGTTGTTGATCTAAAGTCTATTTTATCTGATATAAGAATAGTGATCCAAGCTTTCTTTTTTTCTGTTTGCATGATGGATCTCTAATCCTTTACTGTGAGTCTCTGGGTGTTATTACATGAGAGATGGGTCTCTTGAAGACAGCAGACATACAGTTATTGTTGTTTTTTTACCCAATTTGCCACTCTGTGCCTGTTAAGTGGGGTGTTAAGATCATTTACATTCAATGTTAATATTGATGTGTGAGGTTCTGTTCTATCATGAAGTTGTTAGCTGGTTGTTTTGTAGTTCCTATTGTGTAGTTGCTTTAAAGGGTCTGTGGGTGATGTACTTGACCGTGGTTTTGTGGTATTCTTCTTTCATCTCCATGTTTATAATTCCCTTAAGGATCTCTTGTATGCCTCATCTAGTGGTAATAAATTTCCTTCACAATTCTTTGTGTGAAAAAGTTTTTATTTTTCCTTTCCTTATGAAGCTTAGTTTGGTGGGGTATACAATTCTTGGTTGGAGCTTCTTATCTGAGAATGCTAAACATAGGCCCACAGTCTCTTCTGGATTGAAGGGTTTCTTCTGAGGAGTACACTGTTAGCCCTAGGGAGTTCCCTTT
Organism: Gorilla gorilla gorilla; assembly: GCF_029281585.2. Taxonomy (NCBI): domain Eukaryota; kingdom Metazoa; phylum Chordata; class Mammalia; order Primates; family Hominidae; genus Gorilla; species Gorilla gorilla. The sequence continues at coordinate 59,617,563 of NC_073232.2, read as the reverse complement.
GTAAGTGATCTGAGCTTTTAAGATTTTTTCTTTAGCCTTGACCTTAAACAGTCTAGAGACTATATGGCTTGGCGATGTTCATTTTGTGTTGTATCTTACAGGTGTTTCTGGATTTCTTATATCTGAATGTCTACCTTTCTAGGAAGATTAGGAAAATTTTCTTGAACTATTCCTTCAAATATGTTTTCCAGATTGTTTACATTTTTCCTTCTCCTTCAAGAATGCTAATAATTAATAGGTTTGATTGCTTTACATAATCCCATATTTCTCGCAGATTTGTTCATTTTTGTAATTCTCTTTTAAAATTTTTGTCTGAATGGCTTAGTTCAACAGACTGGCCATCTAGTTCTGAAATTTGTTTTCTGCTTGGTCTAGTCTATTGACAAAGCTTTTAGTTGTATTTTGAAATTCTGCAAGTGAGTTTTTCAGTTCCAGTAGCTCTGATTGATTTCTTTTTAAAATGTTTACCTTTTCCTTTATTTCTTGGATTGCTTTACAGGTTTCTTTGTCTTAATTTTCAACCTTATCTTGGAGCTCATTGAGTTCTGTGATCCATGCTTTGAATTATCCATCTTTTATTTCTATACCTACATTTTGGCTTGGCATCATTGCCAGAGAGTTAGAGTGAGGCTTCGGTTGTCACACATTCTGATTTTTTATAGTGGCAGAAATCTTACGCTGCTTCTTTCTCATCTGGAGAGTGTTGCATTGGGTAGGGTATTTTGGCTTTGCTTCTGTAGTCCTCTGCACTTCTGGCAGCAGGTTTTGTATTGGGCTGTGTGGTCTAACCTATAGGCCAGTAGGTGATATTTGCAATAAGAGCCAACTGCTGCATAAGCAGGTATGTATGAACTTGATCATTGTTTACTGTGAGGTAACTTCTGTAGTTTCAGGTGAAGGGCTGAACAGTGGGGTGTTCAATATCCTGTACTGTTGAGATGGCAGGACACAGCTAGGCAGAGCTGGAGCCCCTCGCTTGCCCATGAATATCCCAATGGTGAGTGTAGGCACCTGCCATGATGAGGGTGGCTGGGTGAAATTCCTGGTGAAGTGCGCTGAGGAGGCTGCCACAGCTCCCTGTCCTAGAGAGGCAGGAATGAAATCTGTTTCCCTATGGCACCCCTGTTCCAGGTCCCTTGGCTCCCAGTTCAGATGCATACCGGAGTCTATCTCTGGGCTATAATATGGTTGAAACCAACAGGGAATGCCTGTTTTGTGACTCTTTATGGGAGTGGTTTCATGGCATAACCTCATCACTCAACCCGATATAGATACCTTTAAAGCTTGCCTGTTCTTCGATGTGGCAGGATCACCGCTTCTTGTAAAGGGAAGGAGGGCTCCATCTTTGCACTCATGTGAGCTTGCCAGTGAGTGTTGGTTGTCATGGTGTCAGCTGAGTGGGTTGGCCCAACCTCAGACCCTGAGGGAGCAGGACAGGTGCTAACAGAGTAGGTTGTTCTCCAGTTCCCAGGCTTCCAAATGGCCTGCTGGACAGTGTGTATGAGTCCTGAGGGGGCTGGACTCGGGTTGGGTTAGCACAGAGTTCAGGTGTTGGCTGTTGTGAAGTTAGGAGGGGTGGACTGTTCCCTGGGTCACCAGCCAACCTCTCAGGCAGGGGCTGGTAGAACACTTAGGCAGTGGGATCCTAATTATCATAGTCTTGTAGGGGCTGGGTTTTCAGAAGGGCCCTGGGATGCAGGTGAAATGTTCAGGCAAGGGCGGGATGGTTGTGCTGTAAGACTTTCATTGGAGAAGGTGGGATCCCTGAGCTGGCGCAGTGGAGATTGTTGGCTGTGGGGTGCCTGGCACACTCACACTTCTCTTTCACTCAAATGATGCCCAGCTTTACTGTTGAGGGCATGCAAAAATGCCAAGCATTGTGTTACCCCTGAGAGTTTTGTTCCGTGGAAACACAGACACATAACCCACTGTACTGTTCGGGGGGGTGGGGTCATTGTGCTTGAAGCGCAAGCCATGGAGCCTTGACTGGTTGGGAGCAGTGGGGCTGTGGGGGGTTGGGGGTTGGCGGTCACAGTCTGCAGCCTGGGCGTTCCCTGGGGCAATGGAGGGCTGTGCCTGCCAGCACAGTTCAGGCAGGGGGAGGGTCACTGTGGTGCTAGAAGCCAAAGCTGGCTAGACTTGCTTGGCTCAGAGCAGGGATTCACACTACCATCTGGGAGGTTTCCTAAGAAATGTCAAGCTGTACCCACTGGCAGAGTTCAAGCAGGAGTGGGGTCACTGTGCTGGACACCCAAGACGAACTTCCTGGCAAAGAGAAGCACAGCAGTCTGCCTGCTCCTCAGCACCGTAATTGTGGCCTCTATCAGAGCTATGGCAGCGGGCACCTGGCTGCTCAGGAATCCCAGACCTGTGGGGATCCACTTGGGGGACTCTCACTCACTCACCCTCTCCCTGTTGTCAGGAGTTTCACCAGGCTCCACGCAATTATGGGTAGGTGGCTGCTGCCTGGCTTTGCTACTGTCAACAGACAGCAGCAAAGTAGCTAACCCGACAGTAGCTAACCCGACCCAGGTCCAGCCCCCTCAGGACTCATATACACTGTCCAGTGAATTGGGATTCACATTGGGTGAATCCCAATGTGGTCTCTTAGACAAACCACTTGAAGAATTACTATTTACTCTCCACTTTGTTTTCTCTCTGCAAGAGTGTTGCACACTAGCTGCTTCTAGTCAGCCATCTTGAACTTTGTTCTCCTTTATAACAAAGCAAGATCAAAAAGAAATGCCTTACTTATCTTCTCTCCTTTCCTACTCTGTCACCTGAAAAACACATTATTTACTCTTCTTTATCAAACATGTGTATACTGACAGTATAATTAGCCCCAAATGATCTTTCCCATTGATCCACCTGCCTGATTTCAATCAGGTAGCTTAGTACCAAGGAACACAATGTATGTCACCTTTAACCTGGGTGGGTCATTCTTAGTGTGATTCAGCATAGGTGACTAATCTTAATTCTGGACCACTGGAAATGTCCTGAAATAATAAACACTGGCATAGCATCTGTCTATGTCAAGTCCAACTGAATGTTTCTGCTTCTGCTATTTTGTGAATTACCACATATTAGTCACACATATTAATTTCAATTAAATCTTATTAATATCTAGCATATGTACAACTACAAGTAATGATAATTTTATTTTCAAAAAAATTTGGAGAAAGGAGGTAATCTAATGACCAGTAGAATGTAGTTCTATTTCTGTTTAATTGTAGGGACAAATGCCATCCTTGGAAATCTTTTTTACTATTATAGTTTGATTACATTATTATCTTATTTGATCATTATCAAGAAAAGATAATCACAATAAATATTATTATTCAGGAATAATTGTGCAACAAACACTGAGTTATTAAACTATAATTATACTCATTTTGTAGTTAAATAACTTGAAACATGTAGAGATGTAATTATCACTAGAAATCACATTTCAGGAAAGTGGGAGAGTCACTCAGGAACCCTGTTCTTTCTCATACTGAATTCCAGACTTAGAGGCATTCTTTGATAGTGCCTTTTAAATATTTTATTATTTCCATTCTAATTTCTAAATCTCACAATGCTTTTCATTGCACCGTTCAGGCCGGTTTTACTAGCTGCCTTTCTATAAAAATAATGTTAAATATTATCTCTATCTTGTGTTATCTCATTGTCAGAGGAATTTTGTAATCTTAGTATTAGTCTGCTTAAAAATACACCCAGTTTTGGTAATAAAGATACTGACGATGTTAAAAGTAAGTTATCATTTACTGGTCAGTTAACACATGCTAGGGTCTATCTTAAATTGATTCCCACACAATTCAGAGCAGTTAAAATATATAGAGGCAGAAAGATGAATGACTGTGTAAGAATATGAAGAATTTCTCTCTGCCTGGAACAATTTCTTTCACAACACCTGCAATGTGATTACAACTCATTCTTCAAGTTTCAACTTAGAATTTACTGCCCCATGTAGACTTTCAAGTCCCCATATCAATTCCTGACAATGCATGGCTATGTACCCCGACCTATATGTTCCCTTTTATCCTTTATCATAACACTATGAACTATGTAAGCATAGGAACTTGTTCATCATTGCATCCTATTTTTAGCAATAATGCTGTTTAATTTGAACAATAAATGAACTAATTATTGGAACTTAATTTCTCCCACCTCCACATTCTTTTGCATTTGAACTAGAAGGAATCTCTAGTTTAATCCTGGCGGGTGCTTTTGATGGCTGAAAAAACATTCTCTGAGTCGGTCTATGATTTCAGGCCAAAAGTGGTAGACAGTTCTTACTTCCATTGACAAAGTCCTACCTAAACATAATGTGTTTGCATTTCTACTTTTTGGACCCTACAGTTTCTCTAAAGTCTTAAAAATGATCAGCTCATGTAAAAGCGCATCATGGAAATAAGGGAGAGTTAACTCCCATCAGAGCAACTAACAATTTAAACAGTAAGAATCTTCAGTTAATAACTCGACTTCCAACCTGTTCCACAGACAATTTCTGGCAGGTTTTCTGTAAGCTTCTCTGAAGTCCTGGAGTAATATTGCTTAATTCTAAATCAGTGCCTTTTATAAAATACCCTGATATTGGCTTTCTCTCCATTGTATTTCACATCCCATGCTTTTTCACTCTTGTTCTTTAGAAACAAATCCAAATAACCTGTACTCAATTCCTTGCTTCAAACTGAGACCTTCAGAAACTATAAAAATCTATTGATCACTAGATTTCTAGATTCATTCAGGTTTTTCCTCCAAAGACAACTTTTCCTCACTCCTCTCTGAACTTGAATCATTAGCCTGCTTTCTACGTTTAGATTGCTATGACATATAGCATGACAAGATGTAATACTAATATAGCAATGATAGATTCCATTTATGTGTCTATTCTTCCCAGTCTTTCTGCAGTTCCTCTACTAATTTTAAGTTTACACAATGACTACCTCTTCATACTCAATCTCCTTGTAATGCTGTAGGTCTCAACTTACTCATTATACCATAGCCCTTATTCTAGATACTGAGATGAAATACCTAGAGACCAAGGAAAGGTTGAGTTGGAATTGCTTTGAATTGCAATGAATCTTAATTCAGAAGCATATTATTATTGTTATTTAAAAACATCTCTTACCTATTATCTTTATGTCCTTTTTCTCCTAATGCATCATATATATATATATATTCTGATATATATATATTTACATTCTGTATGTTTATATGTTCATATTATATATGGGGATAAATATATATCCTCATTTCTTACCCTATTTTCAATTACTTATATCCCCATTATTATATGTAATACCCCCCTTCATCTCAAGGGTATGGAATCTTTGGCTTTAAAGTAGGAGAGTTTGGAAAAATACTGTCTTCTTATTTGGGGTGGTAAAAAGATGGAGAAAAAATAAGCTTAGAAAAATACACAATAAACATAAGAAAGGAAGAAAAACTCATCTCTAAAGAAATGGGGGGATAGAAAATGAATAACTGTGAATTCTTCCAAGATGATTATTGCATTCAGGGGCTTCCTCTATGAGAAAGTATCAATTCCAGCAGGTTCTTATGCTCTGGGATGTCACATTTCATTAACTATTTTTCAGCTTGTGTAAAAAATATTGTTTTTGTTTCTGTTCATGTACTGAATTGCAGTGAGTGAATTTCAAAGAATAAATCATTTGCTAAACTAGAATCAACCAATTTGATTATAATGCATTATGTTTTTAAAAATATCTTTGTATTTGAGTTGCTAAAATTTTTGTTTTGATATGTTCCTTCTATGGTCAAGACAATTAGTTTTCTTCCCTTTTTACTCTTAATATTTTAGTCAAACTATACCGACTTCATAAACTCAGTTGAAAAGCATTGGTATTTTTTTAATAATGTGGAAGATTTTGGTAAAATTGGTATTGATTTCACCTTAAATGGTGGAAGAATTTATGAGAAAAGATTAAAGTGGTAAAACATTTCTTTTTGGGAAGTTTTTTTTTTATTCCCATTCTCTTTATAATAACTTTGCATGAGTAGTATTAAAAAGTTTTGTTTTGTTTTTTAAATATAGGAATTAGTCCTGATCCTATGGGAAGTTACATAATAGTATATATTTAATAATATAGGCATACATATAAGATAATCTATATCTCTAGCACACATCTGGTCAATGTATCCTTTGTCAAAGTCTAGTGATATATTTCTACACAGATTCTGTTCTTACAATTTTTTCTAAGCTTATTCAGCTTTTTATTTGTTGTCCTCTTTTGGACATAGAAATCTCTCCTCAAGTATGAAGTCATTCTAAAACTTTTTCTTTCTGTTTATCCATAACAAATACATCCATAAATTAACTGTCATTATGCCTACCACAAACAGGGTATCAATATTACCTGTCCACAATTTACGGTAAAGCTAAAATGATACACTTTCTTGACAGCATTCATGAATTATCCTCAGTATCACATAAAGAATATTTACCCATTCTCACACTAATCTGTGACAGAATTCAATGGGAGAGAATTCTTGGAAAAAACAGATTTTCAGAGAAGTAATTGTCATTGTAACTATGCCAGAGGGCATAAGAGATAATCATATCATTCGATCAGCAACTATAAAAGTGTGTGTGTGTGTGTGTGTGTGTGTATGTATATATTTCATTTGTATAGCAACTCATAAGGGTAAAGTGTATACACCTAATTGTAAAGATACATGATATATTTTTGTTATTTTATAACTGAGACCTGTTACGAGCATTTAGAGTGAAGCAATTACTGACATGGATTTGTTTGCAACATAAAAAATATGTTTTTTTTAAAAAAGGGAGAAATTCTCAAGGCTGTTTGTTGGAAAAAGTACATATTCACTCATGAATCAATGGAGTTAAATGAGTTTTAGTAAAAAAGACTTTGAGAATATATGGAATCTCAATCACAATATAAAAAATAAATGTTTTCTTCAAAAAATGAATTAATTTTAGTTAAGTGTCATACTTGTATTCTTACATACTTTAAGGTCATATAATTTAGAATTCAAAATTTCAGACAGTTCTATTTTGAAATGGTGAGAGAAGTCACTACCTTCATTGAAAACTAGAGGAGGACAACCTTCTCTGAGTGCTGCGCTTTCTCTTCCTTCCCCCTTAATAACCAGAATCAGTTTAATAATATTTAAACTGAGTAAATCTTCCAGGAATGCTTTTCTTATTTATACATCTCTCCTATCAATTAGCTGACAAAAAGCAATACTGCTTCTGGAATTTCACAAGGGTAATACTATAAAACAAAATACTATAAAACAAAATGAGGGAAAGATTGGATATTTTCTTTTCCTTTTTAATTTTACTTTTTCATTTATAATGTTTCCAATTTGATAACTTATGGAGTCTGTAAAATGGACCTGTGTGTAAGTCTTGGTATTTCCTATTTGCCACAAGCTTTCTTCTTGAATGTAGTGTTTGTCCCTGTTTAATAGCATTTTAAATCATTTTTTCTGGCAAAATAAACCTGTACATGTAGGGAAACAGATATAATTTTCGTATTACCAGTTGGTGAACTGGGGAAATCGGTCCAGCTCAAGGTCATAGTAATTACAGTCAAAGCACACACATAAAAGAAGAATCTCCTACAAGTTGATTTTGAGAGGCTAATAAAGCATATCTATAGTATTTTGTAAACTGCAAGACATGATACTTTAAATATTCTTATTATAATACTCATATTAAGAAACATTCTCAAATATAAATCATATATGAATTATTTCAAACAAAATGTGAGTTTATGCCTCCATTTTATTTCAGTGTTATTTTATTGGTGCAAATGAAGAACTATGTTTACTTTCCTTTTGCTTATGTGCTTAAACAATTATAAGTTAGAGATTAATTTACAAATTAATCACAAACAAAATAACCAAAGCAGTAAAATTCTATCTAATTAACAATCTTAATTGAGTGTAATGGATTGCTTATATGACTGAGCTGGAAATAAGTCACTGATTTTGTTTTTAAATTAGAAATATAATGTGCCAGGTTTTGTTCTATAATTAATGTTTTTTCCTCTTTTACTTCAATACTACTTATGTAGAGTTCACTGATTTACAATCTATGTTATACAATATGTACCTGAAAATATTAAGACTTTGTTTTCCTATTATAGATAATCAGAACTCATATTTATCTAACACTCATCTAATGAACATTTGTCACTTTAAAGGTGTGTCATTTATTATAATGCCATCTTACTCTCTTAAATATAAGATTAACCCTGCAGTTTAATGAATTCTGAATTGAATAAACATGTAGTCCAATAATTGTTAGAATAGAAAAAATACTCCTGGCATATTTATTAAAACTTCTGGAGAGAATATTTCAGGAAATAATGTGCAAATAGGTGATTCAAGTATATGGAGATATCTGTTGAAAATGGGCTATAATACTATCTCTTGCTTTGAATTCTGCTGCCTACACCAGAGTGTACTCTGTGACAACCCAGCTCCCCTGATTTTTTGTATTATTTAAATTACTGAAAGTCTTAGTTTGCAAAAAGCACTAGGTCATTTGGCTTTAACTTTACAAACATATGATTGTTAATATAGAAATATTAGTCATAAAAATTAGCAATCTTCAGTTGAACAACGTGGTACAGAACATGTTTTTTGGTGTTTATTAAATTACGAATTGAATACCACAAATTCAACAATCTTAGAGTGAATCAAGAGTCACAGGAGCATTTTCAAATATGCTGATAGTCCTCAAGTTGAAACATTTTGCCATTCTGTCTCATAGCAGAAGAAATGGTTTATGAAACAATTTTGAGGAAAATAATCAATAGCCCTTTCTTGTTTTCATCACCATCATCATCATCATTTTTATCCTCACAGTTATTTTGAAATGTACTAACTTGATCTCTGTGTATGTATACTGTTCTTGAGAATTCTAATTTTCTAATTTCAGATGATGAAACTTTCTTTTCTTTGAATAATCAATTTTCCCTAATTGAATAAGTTAATTCAAATTATTTACTTCTGAATGTATATATTCTCCACAAATATTTTTATCATAATGATAATAATTATACTCACTTGAAAAGGGGCAATCAAAATATTACAAACTACTTTCAGAGTGGAAGATTAAAATATGATAGTTTCTACCTTTTCTTCACAAGGTAGGTACTTATAGAGGATTGCTTATTTTGATGAATTGGTTCCTGAAATACAATTATTTAGAAATAAATAAACATACATATTTTATAGAGAAAGTGTATCACGCAAATATAATGAAATCAAATGAGTTTTCTAAGAAAAAGAATACTGTCTGGCCATTGCTTTTTAAATCTAGTAAATATTTGTGTCCATTTTTTAAAGAAAAAGAAGAATAGCTGTAATTGAATATGAAGTTTACTGGTATAAGTATTTATAAAGAATAATTGTGAATAGACAATTGATCATACATATCTACCTGTGCTGTACTTTTAAAATAGTTATTACAGGAAAGTGTTTTTCAAGATGGTTGACCAGAGACATTGTATGCCAGATATCCTGAAAAAGGACATAATTTACCAGTGAATAATTGTAACTTAAATGTAATATTGAGGGGATAATGCTTGAGCATGTCAGAGAACTCACAGAAGGAAGCTGAGGCACAAAAAAAGGAGCAAGAGTTAAGCAGAGATTGAACCCCAGTGAAATTGAAGTCCCATGAAAAGGGTAGGTGGGGGAGTTTTTGGCTCCCCTCATTCCTGTGGCAGACTGCTGGTTCTGAAATGTTGGATAGTTGCTTTGCCCTTGTGAGTCCAAGTGCTGGTGAAGGTGGTAATTTGGTAACATCTTTAGGGTATACCAGGCTGCCTGGTCACACAGTGTCACTCTTCTTCCTTCTACACACAAGCTGTTGGGGTGGGCATGATACTTGATTTGCACTTGTTTTAAACCTCTTTCCTGACCAGGGAATCTCAGTCCTGTGTCTCCTCATCACTGGATCTTCCGTGAATATTCTCCGGCACATGTTTCAACTGCAGTAGTCACAATGAGCCAGCAGGACCCAAGGCAGCTGTGGGATTCCTGGTGGTCTGACTCTTAGAACAGGCTACTCCTAGGGGAAGGAAGACTGCAGCCATCAAAGCAGCACCCTTGGGACAAAGAAAATGGAAGTGTGTGCTCTCCTGTGCCTCAGAGGCCCCTGCCTGTGAAAAGAAGGTGACTGTGACCCTTTCAGTGGAGACACAGGTGCTGTACTGGGCTCTGTGGAGAAGTATGGTTTGTCCCCAGCAGCCAGGTGGCACAGGTGCTTGCACACAGACATAGAGAGGGGGATTCCTCCTCTACACTCACCCACCTCTGCGATGCAGCCATGGCTGTATCCATGTGGAAATGACATAAATGTGCCTATGGATGTCCATTCCATGGCTAATGGGGGACCTGAACTCCCACTGGCAGTGTGTTCACTAGGCCTGGGTTTGCACAAAGGGTGGAGTCCCTCCCTATTTCTCCATGGAGCAGCAGCATTTCTACAGCAGAGATCAGGTGAGACATAAGGTTGTCTGTTTCAGGCTGAGAGAAGAGATTCTGACCCAAGGTCATGTCAGTGGAGAGCTGCAAAACAGGTGTTTTTTGTGACCATCAGCTACAATGCAGCCTGGGGACAAATGCCAGTATCTGCCTAAACTAAAAATCTGAGCCATGGGACATGGTTGTGATAGGAAGGCAAATCACATTCCTGCTTGCCAAGGATGTGAAGCTGGTACAACCCCCTCCCCTCTCTGCAAAGACCTTGACGCAATGCACACTGAGCTCTCATTGCCACTCACAGTAGGGCTGGTGCTTGTGCTCATCATTGAGGTATCTGAGAGTGAGCTTGAGGGTCCATTTCTGCCCAGTTTTGCCCCAGCTACAGGGCTGAGCATTATATACAGGTCATCACCGGACATACTACAGACCAGCCCATCACCTGAGACAATGGAGAGCTCCCCACTGTAAACAACAATCAAGCACATACTCATCTGCTTCTGCCTCAGCCAGCTCTTACATATAAGCCTCACCTCCTGATGTGGAAGTTGAACTGCAAAACCTAATACAAAATCTGCTGAGAGAACCGCAGAGCACCCTCAGATGAGATGAGATTTCTGAGATCACAATCCCAGTTCTACAGAAAATAGTAATCCTCCTAATATGCCCAGTACATCACTCCTACTAGCAACATTTTAGAAAGGCACTGAACAAAGGCTATCTAACACCAAGGAACTCAGAGCCTTTGGCCTCCTGCAAGCACCAAGAATTAAAGTTACACACCATCAAAAAGATGCATGGCACTCACAGCTTAAATGAAGGGAAAAAGAATCCCATCCAAATGAAAGTAAATTCAAAAAGAAGTGAAAGCTTCTACAGATGAAGAGAAACCAGGGTAACCTTTTTGGCAGCCTGATAAAACAGGGTGCTCACAACACCTGTAAGGGATCTTACTGGCCTCTAGCAATGGAGCCTTATCAAAATGAAAATTCTTAAATGCCGCATAAAGAATTCAAAATATGGATTGTAAGGAAGCTCAATGAGATTCAAGTAGAAGTTGAAAACTAACACAAAGAAATCAGAAAAAAAAAGTCAGGCTATGAACAAAAAAATTACTAAAGAGATGTATATTTTTTAAAAAGAAATTCTGAAAATGAAAAATCACTGAAGAAATTACAAAATATAGCTGATAGCTCTAAAAATAGGTTTAACCAAGCAGGAGAAAGAATTTCAGAGCTTGAAGATCAGTCTATTGATTTAACCCAGTGAAAAAAAAAAAGAAAATGACTTTTTAAAAAATGATCAAAGCCTTTGAGAAATATACGGTTATGTAAAGCATCAAAATGTATGAGTAATGAGTATTTCTGAGGGAGAAGAAAAACAAGTAGAAAGTCTGAAAAACCTATTTGAGGGAATAATTGAGGAAAACTTCCCAGGTCTTCCTAGAGATTTAGGCACCCAGACAGAAGCTCAGTTTATAAGCCCTAAGTACAAGATATAAATTGGCAGAATGGATTAAAAAAACTAATCATATGTTGCTTGCAAACAATGCACCTAACTAGTAATTATAGACTCAAGGTAAAGGGGTTAAAAAATACATTTCATGCAAACAGAAACCAAAAGCGAGCAGAAATTATCTATGCTGATGTAAAAACAAAAAAACAGACTTTAAATCAACAACAGTAAAAAAGACAAAGAATGCCATTATATAATGATAAAGGGGTCAATTCAATAAACAGACGTAAAAACTCAAGAAATACATATGTACCTAATGCCAAAACACCCTAATTCATGAAACAAATATTACTAAATCTAAGAATGAAGATAGACATATTTTCATTGTGGGGGATGTCAACACCCACCTTACAGCATGAGATAGATTATTGAGGCAGAAAATCAACAAAGTAACACCAGACTTTATTGGACTCTAGACTAAATTGAACTAACAGACTTTTACCAAACATAGCAAACAACTGTAGAATATACATTGTTCTCATCAGTGTACAGAACATTCTTCAAAATAAAACATATGTTAGGCCACAAGAAAGTCTTAATACATTCTTAAAAATTGAAATCATGTCAAGTATCTTCTTGGACCACAGTAGAAAAACACATGTAGAAGTCAACATCAAGAAAAACACTCAAAATTATACAAATACATAGAAATTAAACAGCCTGCTCTTGAATGATCTTTGGAACAACAAGAAAATTAATATGAAAATCAAAAACTTTTCTGAAATGCATCAAAATAGAGAAACAGCATACAAAAATCACTGGAGTACAGCAAAAGCAGTGCTAAGAGAAAAGATTAGAGTGATAAATGCCTAAATCAAAAAGAAAGAAATATCACAAATTAACGAACACCATACCTCAAAAGGACTAGAAAAAAGGACAAACTAAGCTCAAAGCTAGCAGAAGAAAAATAACAAAGATCAGAGCAGAATTAAATTAAATGGAGACAAAAAAGGATCAATGAAACAGAAAGTTGATTTTTTTAAAGGATAAACAAAAAATTGAAGACCACTAGCTAGATTAACCAAGGAAAAAAGAGAGAGGATTTAAATAAGCCTGATCAGAAATGAAAAAGGAGACATTACAACTAATATCATATAAACACAAAAGACCACCAAAGACTACTATGAGCATCTCTACACACACAAACTAGAAAACTTAGACGAAATTGTTAAACTCCTGGAAGCATACAACCTCTCAGGATAGAACCAGAAAGAAATAGAAATATTGAAAAGGCCAATAATGAGCAGTGAAAGTGAATTGGTAACATAAAGTCTCCCAGCCAAAAAAAGCCCAGGACCAGGCAGATTCGTGGTGCAATCTATTGATACGAACTGTACAAGGAACAGGTACCAATTCTGCTGAAAGTGTTTCAAAATATCAAGGAGAAAAGAATACTCTTAAGTCATTATATAAAGGCAGCATTATCCTGATACTAAAGTCAGGCACACACACACACTCACACACACACACACACACACACACACACCCCTACAGGCCAATATCATTAACGAACCTAGATGCAAATACCCTCAACAAAATACTAATGAACAACAGCATATTAAAAAATTAATACACTATGATCAAGTGAGTTTTATTCCATGGATGCAAGGATGGTCCAACATATGCAAATCAATGAATAAGATTCGCCACATAAACATAATTAAAAACCAAACTATGTAATCATCTCAATAGATGCAGAAAAAGCATCTGATAAAATTCAACATTGCTTCACAAAAAAACAAAACTCAAAAAACTACGCATAGAAGGAATCTACCTCAAAATAATAAAAGCCATATATGACAAACCTATAGGCAATGTCATATTAAAAGGGAAAAAGTTGAAAACATTCCCCTAAGAACTGGAGCAAGATAAGGATGGCCACTTTCACCATTCCTATTCATCAAAGTACTGGGAGTCTTCGTTACAGCAATCAGGCAAAAAAAAAAAAAAAAAAAATTAAAAAACATCCAAACTGGAAAAGAGGAAGTCAAAATATCTCTGTTTGCTGATGACATAACCTTGTACCTAGAAAGCCCCAAAGACTCCTCCAAAAGTCTTGTAGACTTGATAAATGATTTCAGTAAAATTTAAAGGCACAAAATCAACCTAGAAAAATCAGTAGCATTTCTATACTCCAATAACGATCAAGCTGAGAACCAAATCTAGACCTTAATCCCATTTCCAAAAGAAACCAAACCTAGAAATACATTTAATTATAGAGTTGAATGATTTCTACAAGGGAAAATACAAAACACTGTAGATGACACAAACAAATAGAATAGCATTCCATGTTCATAGATGGGAAGAATCAACATTATTAAAATTACCTTATTGGCCAAAACAATCTACAGATTCGATGCAATTCCCAGCCAGTCACCAATGCCATTGTACACAGAGTTTGCGAAAACAATCCTAAGTTTGTATTGAACTATAAAAATGCCCAAATAGCTTTGCAGTGCCATGGAGTATTACTCAGCCATTAAAAAAAGGAATAAAATCATGTGTTTTTCAACAACATGGATGGAACTGGAGACAATTATCCTGAGTGAAATAACTCAGAAACAGAAAGTTGAATATTGTGTGTTCTTACTTATAAGTGGAAGCCAAAGAATATGTACACATGGACATACAGAGTGGAATATTAGACACTGGAGATTCCAAAATATGGGAGAGTGAGAGTGAGGTAAGAGACGAAAAATTACCCATTGAGTACAATCTACACTATTCCTGCCATAAGTATGCTAAAAGCCAAGACTTCACCACTATGGAGTATATCTATGTAACTAAACTGCACTTGAATCCCCTAAATCTATAAAAATAAAAAAATATATATTACAAGATTAACATATGAATTGAATTATGATATACCAGTGATACTAAGGCAGAATACTGAGAAATTAAATAAAATTACAATTCAAAAAATCTATGCAAATAGTTTTTATATTCTTTAGGACAGTTGTAACATGACGAATATTTACAGAGGAGGGACTTCTTTGCATATTTTTGTCCATTATATAGAGGAAGAAATTGAGAGTCAAAGGTATCTCACCAAGGTAGGCGTTGAGTAACTTGGGACATAATTTTAGTTTTCTTTAGTATTTTTTGGTTGTTTCTTCCATTCAGTTGGACAAAATTTTCAACCAGTAGCTAGAAAATGGAATTAAAATATTATTTTCTTTTAAACACTACATCTATTTTAGCTATTTGACCATAATTATACTCATAGCGTGTACTTCCCAATTTCTTAATCTTAAAATGGGAATACAAAACTAACTCAGATAGTTGTAAAGATTGAAGGAGATAATATACATATACATTTATTGGAGAGTTTATCATGCAGTTAAAATTTATGAAAGGTAATAGTAGTAATGATATTTTTATTTCAATTTTCATTCAATGACAAGCCTGCTTGTACTTCTTGTGCTTAATGTTTATGGTTTTAATTTATATTTTAAGAAAGTCTTAGGCAACTATATTATATTAATAGACTTATAGAATGGTATTCGTTCTAATGCAGAAATGTTTTATTTGATTCTAGTTTTGCTTTGTTTGGTTTCCTGTTGTAGATATATCTTGTTAAATTTTAGACATATTGGGAAACTAGTGTAAAAATGTGGTTGTCAGCAAAAAATAAGATGAAGTTTTTTTTGAAGGATGGGAAGTGTTCATAGATGGGAAGAATCAACACTATTAAAATTACCTTATTGCCCAAAACAATCTATAGATTCGATGCAATTCCCAGCGAGTCACTAATGCCATTGTACACAGAGTACATTAGGAGAGAATATGAAACATTTAAAAAATACAGGATTATTGATAATGGGAAGATTAAGATCAATAGGAAGATTAAGAATGCATGCAAGGAATGAAGTTTCCTGACTTGAAACCAAGTAAGTTTTTCTTCTGAAGCTCTGAGGTTGGGAACTTTGTCTACTCTGGGGTAATTGTCCTGGGTGGCCACGGGTGGATGGTTTTCCATGGTGAGCATCATAGTTCCTAGATGTAGATGGGTAGATCTACTCAATGTGATTTTTCAAGCCTTGATGACCTTAAATTACACAACACACTGTCTCGGATGTAATCAGGCAACGTGCCCAATTGCTGACTTGCATTGTCAGGTGACACTTTCTTAACGTTTTTGACAAGTTTGTGTTTTTCAGGAATTTGAAGATGACCCAAAGATATTTCTTCTTGCAATTTACGGCTCTAACAAATATGTAAGTCATGTGCTAATGTGTCCATAATTAGTTCCTTCCGGTGGGTTCTTGATCTTGCTGACTTCAAGAATGAAGCCACGGACCCTCACAGTGAGTGTTGCATTTCTTAAAGGTGGCACGTCCGGTGTTGTTTGTTCCTCCCAGTGGGTTTGTGGTCTCACTGGCTTCAGGAATGAAGCTGCAGACCCTCGCGGTGACTGTTACCTCTCATAAAGGTAGTGTGGACCCAAAGAGTGAGCAGCAGCAAGATTTATTGTGAAGAGCAAAAGAACTAAGCTTCCACACAGTAGAACGTTACTGGAGCAGGTTGCTGCTGCTGGCCCCCGTGGCCAGCTTTTATTCCCTTATTTGGCCCCACCTACATCCTGCTGATTGGTCCATTTTACAGAGTGCTGATTGGTCCATTTTACAGAATGCTGATTGGTCCGTTTTTACAGAGTGCTGATTGGTGCATTTACAAATCTTTAGCTAGACACAGAGCACTGATTGTTGCGTTTTTTACAGAGTGCTGATTGTTGTGTTTACAAACCTTTAGCTAGACACAGAGCACTGATTGGTGAGTTTTTACAAAGTGCTGATTGGTGTGTTTACAAACCTTTAGCTAGACACAGAGCACTGATTGGTGAGTTTTTACAAAGTGCTGATTGGTGTGTTTACAAACCTTTAGCTAGACACAGAGCACTGATTGTTGCGTTTTTTTACAGAGTGCTGATTGGTGTGTTTACAAACCTTTAGCTAGACACAGAGCACTGATTGGTGAGTTTTTACAAAGTGCTGATTGGTGTGTTTACAAACCTTTAGCTAGACACAGAGTTCTGATAGGTGCGTTTTTACAGGGTATGGATTGGTGCATTTACAAAGCTTTGGCTAGACAGAAAAGTTCTCCAAGTCACCACCCAACCCAGGAAGTCCAGCTAGCTTCACCTCTCACTAAGATTATGTGCAATCTATTGAATAGACTGAATTTCATGGGAGTGGGCAAGCAGAGTGTTTTTTCTTCTTATAAATGTCTACGTTAGGCCATTTTACATCACTATAAAGGGATATCTGAGGCTGGGTAATTTATAAAGAAAATAGGTTTATTTACGTTCACATTTGTGCAGGCTGCACAAAAAGCATGGTTCCAGCATCTGCTGCTGGTGAGGGCTTAGGAAGCTTCCTATCAGGGCAGAAGGCAAAGGAGGAGCAAGCATGTTTCATGGCGAGAGAGGAAAGAAGAGAGAGAGATTATGGGGAGGTCCCATGCTCTCTTAAACAAGCAAATCTTGTGCAAACTCCAGCGAGAACTCACTTATTATTGCAAGGAGGGCACCAAGCCATTCATGAAGGATCCTGCCCCATGACCTAAACTCTTCTAGGCCCCACCTTTGATATTGGGGGTTACATTTCAAGATTTGCAGGAGACACAGATCCAAACCATGTCGCTGTTTTTAAACCTTTAACATTGCACAATTATCTTTCTCTCTCTCTCTCACACACACACACACACACACACACAGACACACAGATGAGTTTATTTCTAACACCTTTTTTCTAATTCATCACTGATTACGTTTCATTTGTCAATACCATCTGGCCAAAGACCACTAAGAACACACTTGCAGTTAAGCAAGTTGGATTTCAAATCTGTTACACCCAGGTATACTCTAGGAAACTGTAGGATATCTTATTAAGATGGTGTTAGAAAGACTCAGCTTCTGTTAGGTGATTTTGGGGAGATTTAAAGAAAGGGGCTGTGCTTTTGCTTGCGTATTGTCAGAAAGTAGAGTACTTGTATGATTGGGTTGGGAATCTAAATAAATATCTATGAAGAGGGCTGACTAGAGAAAAATTATAGTTATAAATGGTAAAAAAAAATTAGAGTCACTTATTTTAGTCAGAAGAGAAGTATGCTTGGTATTTTGTAACTTGGACAATGATCATGTTTGTCTATGTTCAGACATAATTATGGAAGAGTCTTAGTTTTATTTCGGTTATTCTTTATCAGAGAATGACTTTGTCTGATATTCATGTTCTATGACATTATTTATGTTCAACAGAAGAACGCCAAGTCCTGGCTGTGAATATCATTCTGGCTCACAGTGACACCAAAGCCTGGGCGATAGTGTCAGAGCAGGTTCTGAATATCAAGGGCTGCTTATCTTATATTATGCCTTACATTGGTTTATGCATTTTTCCCTCTAAGATAATATACCTCTTGGATTAAAGGATTATGTATTATCATACCCCAGGAACTCTCTATAGCACCAGGCATGTAATAGGGTCACAATGAATATTAGTGGAATTAATGTCTTAATTAACAAAATGTGACTAGTTTTCTAAAAATAAACATTTGAAAGGAATACTCTTATTTACTCAGTGTTCATCTATTCCATCATCATTAACTGGTATATAGATATAACCAGTAAACAGTGCACTCCTTATCAGAAAAATGTAAGTAAAGACCCTAAAATATATTTTTCTTAAAAGAAGTATCATGGTTTAAAATGAATTGCATCATAAAGGATATAAAATTAGTTACAGTTTGTGATTACAGCTTTTAGGCAGCAGCTTTGTAAAGGAAATTTAAATTATTATCTCTATTTGATCATTGACATCTTTGTCAATTTTTGATTTCACAGTGCAATTATAACATTTTCTCTTAGAAAAGTCTTGTAATGAGCCTAGGTTTTTTCACCTTGGATTCCCGGATACTACTTACGAAAATAAGAGTATGGCATGTCATATCTGGGGTCATGTTCCTGAGCACAAACTGGTGACACTGTGATGACACATTGCAATACTAAATAATTAAACTTACTTCTCTCCTCTCCCTAGTGCTCCACTGACAGATGAGACTGGGTAGTATATTATCACAGCACCATTGTACTAGTCATGCATTGGAACAGAGTGCCACCAGAGAGTCTTTCCCCAAAGTGAAATATGGATCTGTCACAGGGTTTTAGACATCTAAGTATGCATTTTCAAATCCACTCCATGGGCTTGAGAAATAAAATCAAAGTTTTTTTATTTTTTTAATCATAATATATCAAATATTGCAATGCAAGTGTGTGATAGCTGGGAGCTCAATCAATTCAAACTCATAAATAATGTATTTTCTTTGTATTGTATATATGTGAAAAGGTTAACTTATCTTCTGTGGGAAAAGCTTAAGGTATAAAGGGCAGATACACTAAACAACTGTCCACAAGACTGAGTGTTATTATGGACTTCAGGATGTATAGAGGCCATTTATATGAGCTTTAAGGAAAATGTTCTCTGAGCTGCCTTGCAAGAAAAAACTGATACAGTGAAAATATATATTTTTTTACTTTTAAATAAGCTTTGAGACTTTTTCTTCCAAAGTGTAAAGGCTACAGTTTCAACCCCACATATTTATTTAAGTGGTTCCAACTGAACAGAATAAATGAGGGCAGGAAGATTCACTTGGCAAGCTGAAAAATAAAAGAGAAATGAAAAGGCTATGAAATCCATTCCAGCTACTTTATGGCAACTTACATGTATCCTTTTCAGAAAAGCTAGATTAGTCTGACCCAAAATAACCATCCAATTTATCAACTGAGCCAAAGAACCATCAAGCTATGCGAGCATATGGGGAAGTGTACTAGGACTACCTGCCCAGAGTGCCTTAATAAAACCTGTATGTGGCAAAGGAGACACAAATAGGGCTTGAAATCCATTCCATACTCTGCTCACCAAGCCAGTGGTTTTAATGTGGAGGGGTTAACTCAGAGGATGGGGGATTTGGAGGTGACATTTATGAATGGTCTGCCCATAGGAACATATTTTTTATAACTAGCACAGAAAGGCCATATGTGCTAACAGAGTACCTGAAAAGGAGGAAAAATGCTCAGGCTTTTCTAAGAAGTTACAGTAAATCGAGCCTAGCCTTCATTTGGCCAGATGCTATAAGGAATAGTAACCCTATCAGGACTCAGATTCCTTTAGCAACTGTAAACAAATTGACTGGGTATAGGAAACGACCCCTTTCAATACCCTTCATCCCCGGCTTTTTGCAAAATCTGGCTCATTTTCTTGACTTTCAACACTTGAGTTTTATTCTGTACATTCTCTGTTGAGCTGGTTAAAGTTTTCAGTATGCAGACCCATGTTTCTTCCTGAATTATTGCTTCCTGCATTGATGAAACCATGGATAATATTCACAATCTATAAAAATTGTATAGCATTGTCCTGTTAGAATGATACAGACCTTACAATTGAAGCTGAGTCTTAGAGTCTCCCAGGTTTGGCCAGAAATTAGTCTTTGTTATCTGGATACTGGAAATTTTGTGTTTCTTGGGGGAAATGAAGCACTTTGGGTAGCAAGGAGGCAACTCAAGAATCATGAATTTATTCATTTATCAGCCAGTGTGGGTATATTCAATACTTTAGCAATTGGTGCAGTTGTTTCAAATGTGTGGGATGAATGTAAGTCATGGGTGGAACTGACCTTGTGCTTCTACCGAAGGCCCTCTTCCCATTTATATTTTATAACCAAATCTTGTTGTCATTTTATTAACTGCCATTTGTGCTTCCCTGTCACGTTAGGCCTTGCATCTTTAATCAGTAAATCCCCAGTACTTCATTATTAGAAATCACAATTTTCTTTTCTGATTTAGTGTAGTTTAATTCGAAATTTCTTACTTTGCCACTGAAGTAAACTAGTGTATCTAAGTATGTCTTCAGTACATTATTTCTTCATCTATGCATATATAGCTTATCATTTATATCTTTAATCTCTGTATATTCATTGATTTCTTCTTTTATACTCACAAAAAGAATCAAGTTTTCCCATCCTAAAGTGGCATTTCTTCTAGCCTGTCTCTCTTGATCAAAAAGTTCTTTTAAACACCAAATTTTTTGAAAGTAGAATCCTTACTTCTTTGCTTATATGATTTCACTCACAAATCCACTGTAATCTGAATTTCAATATACCAGATTATAAATAGGTCTCTGCTAAAACAATTATTGATCTACAAAGAACCATTTCGATGGTTTATTTTCTTCCCTTAAAAATTTGATGCTTTCTGTATCAAAATACACTTAGCAATTATTAAACAATTACACTAAGCAATTATTAAAAGCTTATCCACCACAATCAAGTCAGCTTCATCCCTGGGATGCAAGGCTGGCTCAACATAGGAAAATCAATAAATGCAATCCATCACATAAACAAAACCAATGACAAGAAACAAATGATTATCTCAATAGATGCAGAAAATGTCTTTGATAAAATTCAACATCCCTTCACTTTAAAAACTCTCAATAAACTAGACGTTAATGGAACATATCTCAAAATAATAAGAGCTATTTATGACAACCTAGAGCCAATATCATGCTGAATGGGCAAAATCTGGAAGCATTCCCTTTGAAAACCAGCACAAGACAATGATGTCCTCTCTCACCACTCCTATTCAACATTGTATTAGAAGTTCTGGCCAGGGCAGTCAGTCAAGAGAAAGAAATAAAGCGTATTCAAATAGGAAGAGAGGATGTCAAAGTGTCCTTGTCTGCAAATGACATGATTCTATATTTAGAAAACCCCATCGTCTCAGCCCCAAAACTCCTTCAGCTGATAAGCAACATCAGCAAAGTTTCAGGATACAAAATCAATGTGCAAAAATCACGAGTGTTACTATACATCAACAATAGACAAGGAGAGAGCCAAATCATGAATGAACTCCCATTCACAATTGTTACAAAGAGAATAAAACACCTGGGAATACAACTTACAAGCGATGTGAAGGACCTCTTCAAGGGGAACTACAAACAACTGCTCACGGAAATAAGATAGGACACAAACAAATGCAAAAAAAAAATTCCATGCTCATGGATAGGAAGAATTAATATCATGAAAATGGCCATACTGCCCAAAGCAATTTATAGATTCAGTGTTATTCCCATCAAGCTACCACTGACATTCTTCTCAGAATTAGAAAAAACTACTTGAAATTTCCTATGGAACCAAAAAAAGAGGCCATATAGTTAAGATAATCCTAAGCAAAAAGAACAAGAAACCTAAGCAAAAAGGCACTACTCTACCTGACTTTAAACAATACTACAAGTCTACAGTAACCAAAACAGCATGGTACTGGTACCAAAACAGATATATAGATGAATGGAACAGAACCGAGTCCTCAGAAATAACACCACATATTTACAGCCATCTGATCTTCAACAAACCTGATGAAAACAAGCAATGGGGAAAGGATTCCCTATTTAATAAATGGTACTGGGAAAACTGGCTAGCCCTATGCAGAAAACTGAAACTGGACCCCTTCCTTATACCTTACATAAAAATTAACCCAAGATGGGTTAAAGACTTAAATGTAAATCCCCAAACCATAAAAACCCTAGAAGAAAACCTAGGCAATACCATTTAGGATATAGGCATGGGCAAAGATTTCATGACAAAAACACCAAAAGCAATTGCAACAAAAGCCAGAATTGACAAATAGGATCTAATTAAACTAAAGAGCTTCTGCACAGCAAAGGGAACTAGCATCAGAGTGAACAGGCAACCTACAGAATGAGAGAAAATTTTTCCAATCTACTCAGCTGACAAAGGTCTAGTATCCAGAATCTACAGGAACTCAGACAAATTTACAAGAAAAAAAAAACAGACAACCCCATAAAAAAGTGGGCGAAGGATATGAACAGACACTTCTCAAAAGAAGACATTCATATGGTCAACAAACATTTGAAAAAAAGCTCATCATTACTGATCATTATAGAAATGCAAATCAAAACTGAAATGAGATATCATCTCATGCCAGTCAGAATGGCGATTATTAAAATGTCAGGAAACAATAGATTCTGGTGAGGCTGTGGAGAAGCAGGAATGCTTTTACACTGTTGGTGGGAGTGTAACTTAGCTCAACCATTGTGGAAGACAGTGTGGCGATTCCTCAAGGATCTAGAACAAGAAATACCATTAGACCTAGCAATCCCATTACTGGGTACATACCCAAAGATTATAAATCATTCTACTATAAAGACACATGCACATGTAGGTTTATTGCAGCACTATTTACATTAGCAAAGACTTGGAACCCACCCAAATGTCCATCAATGATAGACTTGATAAAGAAAATGTGGCACATATACATCATGGATTATTATGCAGCCTTAAAAAAGAATGAGATCATGCCTTTGCAAAGACATGGATGAAGCTGGAAACCATCATTCTTGGCAAACACAGGAACCAAAAACCAAACCCCACATGTTCTCACTCATCAATAGGAGTTGAACAATGAGAACACATGGACCCAGGGAGAGGAACAGCACAGACCAGGGCCTGTCCTGGGATGGGGGACAAAGAGCAGGACAGCGTTAGGACAAATAGCAAATGCATGCAGTGCTTAAAACCTAGATGATTGATTGGTAGTTGCAGTAAACCACCATGGCACATGCATACCTATGTAACAAACCTGCACATTTTGCACATGTATCCTGGAACTTAAAGTACAATTTAAAAACAAACAAATAAAAAAGACAAGTTAATAAAAAAAAAAGATACTTGAAAATGTGGAAGCAACTTTGGACCTGGATAACAGACAGAAGTTGGAAGAGTTTGGAAGGCTCAGAAGAAGACAGGAAGAGAAGCAAAGTTTGGAATTTCTTTTGAGACTTGTTAAGTTTTTGTGACCAAAATGCTGATAGTGGCGTGGACAGTGAAGGCCAGGTTGATGAGGTCTCAGAGAGAAACAAAGAATTTATTGGAACTGAAGCAAAGGTCATTCTTGTTATGACTTAACAACAAATTTGGCTTCATTTTGTTAATGTCCTAGGGATCTGTGGAAGTCTAAACTTAAGACTGATGACTTATAGTACCAGGTGGAAGAAATTTCTAAGCAGAAATACATTCAAGAAGTTGCATGGCTGTTTCCAACAGACTGTGATCAAATATAGGAGTAAAGGAATGACTTAAAGTTGGACTTTATAATTAAAAGGGAAGCAGAGTGTAGAAATTTAGAAATTTAACAATGTGGTCATGTAGTAAAGAGGGATAAAACATTTTCAGGAGGGAAATATAAGTGGGTTGCAGAGAAGCCACTTGCCAGAGAGATTTGCATGACTAAAAGGGAGCCAAGCTAATGGGGAAAAAGCTGTAGAAGACATTTCAGAAATCTACAGGGTAGCCCCTCCAATCACAGGCCCAGAGGCCTAGGAGTAAACAATGGTTTCAAGAGCCAGACACAGGGTCCCACTGCCCTGCACAGCCTTGGCACACTGCTTCCTGTATCCCTGCTGCTCCAGCTTCAGTCATGGTTCAAAGTCCTAAGTGCAGCTTAGACTGCTACTCCAGAGAGCACACACCGTTAGACTTGACAACTTCCATGTGATGTTTACTCTGCAGGCACACAGAATGCATGAGTGGAGGAGGTTTGACAGTTTCTACCTAGATTGCAGAGGATGTATGGGAAAGCCTCAGTGCCCACGTGAAGCTTGCTGCTGTGGTGAAGCACCACAGAGATACTCTAACAGGGCAGTGCTGAGGGAAATGTGAGACTGTAGTCCCTACCAGGGTACTGCCTAGTGGAGATGTTGGAAGGAGGGCAATGCCCTCCAGACTCCACAACAGTACAGTCACCAACAGTTTGCACTCTCAGTGGAAAAAAAACTGTAGGCACTTAACTCCAACCCATAAGAGCAGCCATGTGGGCTGTGCCCTGTAAAGCCACAAGGGCAGAACTGCCCAAGGGCTTGAGAGCCTACCCCTTGCACCAGTGTGCCCTGGATGTGGGACATGGGGTCAAGGATTATTTTAGAGCTTTAAGGTTCAATGTCTGCCCTGATGGGTTTCAGGCTTGCCTGGAGGCTGTTTTCCTTTCTTTTGGTGGATTCCTCCCTTTAGGAATGGGTATGTTTATCCAATGCCTATTCCATCATTGTATCTTGGAAGTAAATCACCTGTTCTTGATTTTACAGGTTCATAATTGGAAGGAGCTTGCCTCACCTTGAGTCTCTGATGAGACTTTGGACATTGACTTTTCAGTGATGCTGCAATGAGTTAGGACTTTTGGGGACTATTGGGAAGGGGTGATTGTATTTTGCAGTATGAGGAGAACATGAAATGTTAGAGGTGCCAAGGGTAGAGTGATATAGTTTGTATGTTTTGTCCACTCCAAATTTCATGTTGAAAGGTGAGCCCCAATGTTGGAGGTGGGGCCTAGTAGGATATATTTGGGTCATGGGTGGATCTCCCATGAATTGCTTTTTGCTGTCCTTGCAGTAATGAGTGAGTTTTCACTCTGCGAGTTCATTTAAGATTTGGATGTTTAAAAGAATCTTGCACTTCCTCCCTTGCTCTCTTGTTCCCTTTCTTGCCATACGACACACTGGCTCTCCCTCACCTTCTACTGTGAGTGAAAGCTAGATGCCAGCATTCTGCTTGATGTACAGCCTGCAGAACCATGAGCCAAATAAATCTCTTTTCTTTATTAATTACCCAGTCTCAAGTATGTATTTAGATCAATGAAAACAGACTAACACAGTGCCCCACTCTGCAAAAAACTAGATTAGGTGATGAGACAATAGTATAAAAAGTAGTTTTATGAGTCTCAAGAAATGGAGGTAGAGACAAAACAATATAAAACACTTATAAGTTAGCAATTATTTTTAAGAGGATATAAAAATAAAAATATCTTTAAGGTGATCACATTTGAACAAGAATTAAAAAAAATTTAGGGAGGAAATTGATATGATGCAATTTACAGTATAAATGATGTGTAATCAGTTAAAGGTAACAAACTCTGGAGTGGAAAGTCTTTGCACATTTAAAAATACACTACACGATGTCAGCAGGAGCTGTGGGTATATGTTAAGCCAAAGGATTTATGAAGAGAAGTCATGTTTTGCAAAATAAGGATAATACATGGATGGAGAGAAGGTTATTCTGAGTAGACAGAAGTTACCTAGAACCAGTTTTGGAAGGTAGAAGTAGAACAGTTGCTTTGAAGGGTGATTAAACTTTAGGTTTGTCCAGGCACAGTGGCTCACGTCTGTAATCCCAGCACTTTGGGAGGCCAAGGTGGGAGAATCATTTGCACCCAAGAGTTCAAGACCAGCATAGACAACATGAAGAGACCCCCATCTTCAAAAATAAAAATAAAAACTTAGCCCTGTGAATCTGTCTGATCATGGGCTTTTATTGGCTGGTAGGCTATTAATTACTGCCTCAATTTCAGAACTTGTTATTGGTCTATTCAGGGATTCACCTTCTTCCTGGTTTAGTCTTGGGAGGGTGTATGTGTCAGGGAATTTATACATTTCTTCTAGATTGTCTAGTTTATTTGCATAGAGGTGTTAATAGTATTCTCTGATGGTGGTTTGTATTTCTGTGGGGTCAGTGGTGATATCTCCTTTATCATTTTTATTGTATCTATTTGATTCTTCTTTCTTTTCTTCTTTATTAGTCTAGCTAGTGGTCTATTTTCTTAATATTTTCAAAAAACCAGCCCTGGATTCGTTGTGTTTTTGAAGGATTTTTCAGTTTCTCTATCTCCTTCAGTTCTGCTCTGATCTTAGTCATTTCTTGTATTTTGCTATCTTTTGAATTTGTTTGCTTTGCTTCTCTAGTTTTCTTCATTGTGATGTTAAAGCATCGATTTCATTCTTTCGCATTTGCTGAGGAGTGTTTTACTTCAATTATGTGGTAGATTTTAGAATAAGTGCCATGTGGCAGTGAGAAGAATGTATATTCTGTTGATTTGGGGTGAAGAGTTCTATAGGTGTCTATTAGGTCCACTTGATCCAGAGCTGAGTTCAAGTCCTGAATATCCTTGTTAATTTTCTGTCTCATTGATTTCTCTAATATTGAGAGTGGGGTGTTAAAGTCTCCCGCTATTATTGTTTGGGAGTCTAAATCTCTCTGTAGGTCTCTAAGAACTTGTTTTAAAAATCTGTTGCTCCTGTATTGGGTGCATATATATTTAGGATAGTTAGCTCTTCTTGTTGCATTGATCTCTTTACCATTATGTAATGCCCTTGTTTGTCTTTTTTGATCTTTGTTGGTTTAAAGTCTGTTTTATCAGAGACTAAGGTTACAACCCCTGCTTTTTTCTTGCTTTCCATTTGCTTAGTAAATATTACTCCATCCCTTTATTTGAGCCTATGTGTGTCTTTGCACATGAGATGGGTCTCCTGAATCCAGCACATGGACGGGTCTTGACTGTTTATCCAATTTGCAAGTATGTGTCTTTTAATTGGGGCATTTAGCCCACTTATATTTAAGGTTAATATTGTCATGTGTGAATTTGATCCTGTCATCATGATGCTAGCTGGTTATTTTGCACAGTAGTTTATGCAGTTTCTTCATACTGTCATTTGTCTTTATATTTTGTTGTGTTTTTGCAGTGGCTGGCACCAGTTTTTCCTTTCCATATTTAGTGCTTCCTTCAGGAGCTCTTGTAAGGAAGGCCTGGTGGTAACAAAATCCCTCAGCCTTTGCTTGCCTAGAAAGGATTTTATTTCTCCTTTGCTTATTAATCTTACTTTGGCTGGATATGAAATTCTGGGTTGAAAATTTTTTCTTTAAGAATGTTGAATATTGACCCCCCCTCTCTTCTGGCTTGGATGGTTTCTGCAGAGAGATCTGCTGTTAGTCTGATGGGCTTCCCTTTGTAGGTGACCTGACCTTTCTCTCTGGCTGCCCTTAACATTTTTTCCTTCATTTCAACCTTACAGATTCTGATGTTTATGTGTCTCGGGGTTGATCTTCTCATGGAATATCTTAGTGGTATTCTCTGTATTTCCTGAATTTGAATGTTGGTCTGTCTTGCTGGGTTGGGGAAGTTTTCCTGGATAATATCCTGAAGTGTGTTTTCCAACTTAGATCCATTCTCCCCATCACTTTCTGGTACACCAGTCTATCACAGGTTTGGTCTTTTCACATACTCCCATATTTCTTGGAGGCATTGTTTGTTCCTTTTTGTTCTTTTTTCTCTCATCTTGTCTGCATCCCTTATGCCAGCAAGGTGGTCTTTAATTTCTGATATCTTTTCTACCACTTGATCAATTGAGCTATTGATATTTGTGTATGCTTCACGAATTTCTTGTGCTGTGTTTTTCAGCTCCATCAGGTCATTTATGTTCCTCTCTACACTGGTTATTCTGTCTAGTTAGCAGTTCCTGTAACCTTTTATCAAGGTTCTTAGCTTGCTTGCATTGGGTTAGAACATGCTCCTTTAGCTCTGAGGAATTTTATTAGCCACCTTATGAAATCTACTTGTGTCAATTCGTCAATCTCATTCTCCGTCCAGTTTTGCCCCCTTGCTGGAGAGGTGTTGCCAACATTTGGAGGAGAAAAAGCATTCTGGCTTTTGGAATTT
Organism: Gorilla gorilla gorilla; assembly: GCF_029281585.2. NCBI lineage: Eukaryota > Metazoa > Chordata > Mammalia > Primates > Hominidae > Gorilla > Gorilla gorilla. Next base: position 59,589,011 of record NC_073232.2, on the reverse strand, counting down.
TCAGCATTTTTGTGCTGGTTTTTCCCCTTCTTCATGGATTTATCTACCTTTGATATTTGAGACAGATGACTTTTGGATGGGTTTTTTGTGGGGGGTTCTTTTTGGTTGATGTTGTTGTTGCTTTCTGTTAGTGTTTCTTCTAACAGTCAAGCTCCTCTTCTGCAGGTCTGCAGGTCTGCAGTTTGCTGAAGGTTCACTCCAGACCCTGTTCACCCGAGTGTCACCAGTGGAGGCTGCACAACAGCAAAAATTGCTGCCTGCTCCTTCCCCTGGAAGCTTCGTTGCAGAGGGGCACCTGCCTGATGCCAGTTGGAGCTCTCCTGTATAAGGTGCCTGTTGACCTCTGTTGGGATGTCTCTCCCAGTCAGGAGGCACGGGATTCAGAGACCCACTTGAGGAGGCAGTCTGTCCCTTAGCAGAGCTGGTGCACTGTGCTGGGAGAATCCCCCTTGTCAGGATCAGCTGCTCTCTTCAGAGCCGGCAGGCAGGAAAGATTAAATCTCCTGACGCTGTGCAGGCAGCCGCCCCTTCCCACAGGTTCTCTGTCCCAGGGAGTTGAGACTTGTATCTGCTGCATTTCCTTCAGAGATACCCTGCCCAGCGAGGAGTAATCTAGAGAAGCACTCTGGTCACAGCCACTTTGCCACGCTGTGGTGATTTCTGCCCAGTCCAAACCTCCCAGTCTCCTTAGCACTGTGAGGGGAAAATCGCCTACTAAAGCCTCACTAATGGTGGATGCCCCTCCCCCACAAATGTCGACCGTCCCAGGTCGACTCCAGACTGCTGTGCTGGCAGTGAGAATTTAAGCCAGTGGTTCTTAGCTTGCTGTGCTCTGTGGGAGTGGGACCTGCTGGGCGAGACCACTGTTTCCCTGGCTTCAGCCCCCTTTGCAGGGGAGTGGATAGTTCTCCTCTCTTGCTGGGGTTCCAGGCACTGCTGGGGTATGAAAAAAACTCCTGCAGGTAGCTCGGTGCCTGCCCAAACAGCCGCTCAGTTTTGTGCTTGAAACCCAGGGCCCTGGTGGTGTAGGCTCACGAGGGAATCTCCTGATCCGCAGACTGCAAAAGTCCGTGGGAAAAGCATAGTACCTGGGATGGGTAGCACAGTCCCTCACCACTTCCCTTGGCTGGGAGAGGGAGGTACCCCGGTCCTTGCACTTCTCGGGTGAAGCCACACTCTGCCCTGCTTCTGCTTGCTCTCCATGGTTTGCACCCACTGCCTAACCAGTCCCAGTAAAATGAACTGTATTCCTCGGTTGGAAATGCAGAAATCACCTGCCTTCTGCACTGATCTCACTAGGAGCTGCAGACTGGAGCTGTTTCTACTAGGCCATCTCAGTCCCCCTCACTTTCAGGTATCTTTATAGCATCATCCCACTCCTAGGTATCAATCTCCTGTATTAGTCCATTTGTGTTGCTATAAGGGAATGCCTTAGACTGGGTAATTTATAAAGAAAAAATGTTTACTTGACTCATAGTTCTGTAGGTTGTGCATGAAGCATAGTGCCGGCATGTGCTTCTGGTGAGGGCCTAAGAAAGCTTACAATCATGGTGGAAGGTGCAGGGGAGCCAGTGTGTCACATGGGAAGAGAGGCAGCAAGAGAGTGAGGGAGGAGGTGCAATGCTTTCTTAAAGAAGCATATCATAAGTGAACTCACAGAGCAAGAACTCACTCGTACCCTGAGTACAGCACTAAGACATTCATGAGGGCTTTGACCCTACAACCAAACACCTCCCGCTAGGCCCCAACTCCAACACTGCAGAACACATTTCAACATGAGATTTGGAGGCAACAAAATATCCAAACCATATCAGGCAAATCTAATCAATTGAATGGGTTCACATGCTCATCATTGTCTACTACCCTTGCAAGCAATACAGAATATCTTCTCAGCCACTTGTTAAAAATATCTCAGAACCTCCATATATTTTCTGCTTGAGATTTAACCTTTATCCTCTGCTACCTTTCATCCTGTCTTTGAAATGGTCAAAAATGTATCAGAAAAAAGGGAAAATCATGTATACTATACTTAAAACTGTTAGGAAGTATTTTTGAAAATATTAAAGTTATTTTCAAAAGACAAAAATAAAATGATGGCAGACGTATGGTTGTTATTTCAGAAAAGGCACATTAGAGGGAAAATAATAAAATAAGATCTCATATCAGACTTAACGTTTTAAATTTTCATTTCAAAGAAGTAAATTGACCCGGAATAAACAGAATTCAACTTATAAGGTTCTTGTTGTTTGAAACTGTATTGCACCATTTCACAGGAAAACAAGCTGCTAAAAATTTAGCACATAATTTATTATTCCCACTTATATTTATATTTGGAGTCTTGTAGTACATACTATTTATTTTCAAGGAGTTTGGCCACCTATTAGAATCTTGTGATCTCTAAGGGTCAGAGTATATGATATTATTCATCTTTGTTTATGTATTAATTGAAATGAGGGCAGAAAATTCATAAAAAGTCCTTCATGATCTGACTTGATGCCACCTTAAGGAGTCACTCAGAGTTCAGGAAAAAAAATCACTACTTGTCAGATAATTATTTTAGTAGTACACACAAAAGAATTCCCAAATTGTGGAAGATTTAGTAGATATTTTAATAGATCCTATTTGTGTTTTCAATGGTCCCATCAGTTCCCACACTGCTTCCAACAACTCTTCTCTTTAAATATAAATGGGCTAAATGCCCCAATTAAAAGACACGTACTTGCAAACTAAAGAAACAAGTATATATGACAGAGAATCAATTCAGCTCAGCAGCAGCTTTCCTCAAAAAGCTTGTCACACATTCAAGACTTCTGTTCAGCTGTATTGAAATGATGGTTCAATTCCCAAAGTCCTGATTACGATTCAGGTCATTATATTCAGCCAAGCCTACTTTTTAGATATAAACACTCTCTACCCTGGTCAAAAAGAAGAAAAGAATAAGCAATGACATGTTTGTTGTCTTAGAAAACATCGGCTTAAAAGCTGAAACAAGTAATGGATCTCTTTCTTTCAGACTACCCAGAATAATCACTGCCTCTGCTAATCACTGTTTTTCTAACAGTATGTACTACTGATGGTATGAATATTTTAATACATGTCTTGCATTATTATTTGATCATCTGGGTATATGTACTGGGGCATTCTATTTTCTTTTTCAAAATGTTATGTGTTCTCTGGAGAAATGTTTTGATCCCTCTCTCCCCAAAAAATACATAGACATAATTCTGTATGTGACTTATGAAAATATTTTTTCTTAATAAATATATACTCCTACATGACTTTGAACTTAGGCAGAATGAAAATGGGGAAAAATTGGGAAATTAATTGCAGTGGGTTGCTCTGTTTAGTAGCTCTTGTATCAATGTCCTAAATTCAAAACTACTTAACATATTTTACAGTACCCTAAATTTCAATTTGAAAAAGTGAAATTCAACACTATTTATGTTTCCTCTCAATACAACAAAGTTTCTATTTGTATTTATTGGATGGTAGTAAAACAAATTCATGATGACAGGAGCAAAACATAAGAAATATATTTGTCATGCAGGGAAGTTATTAGAAAGTTGAATCAAGTAAAATAAAATTAAAATATTTACTCAGTTTTGTGGTAACAAAATAATTTGGCTTATAATAAATAGGATACTTTTTAGCTCACATAAAAATTTAAAGATGGTTTTAGTTCAAGAAGCACAAACTTCTATACAATGGTGCTCACAATAATAAGTTTTTAGAGAAGTATTAGTGGGTATAGTCCATAATTTTCTCATTGTAAGATTTTATGGGTTAGGAGAAATATGGTTTGTGGAAGAGACTAAAAACTACAAAAATCAGTGATGTGAGTTTACTTTGCAACCAGTGGCACTAGTTGATTTTTATATCAGCTCTTCCTAACTTTCTATCTCTTTCAGTGTAAAAGTGAATCATCAATCTGTGCTATATAGTTCTCTCCCACACTAATATTTATAAAGTATATGAAAGACAAACATCTGTCTTCTTTAAAAATACATTTACATAGTGGCATATTCCCTTTTTAACTTAATAGAGCTGTTTGGACAAATATAGAAAAATTATAGTGGCATAGATCACTTGAGAAAAATATTTAAGCACACAAATTTATATGGATACACAAATAGATTTGTGTGTGCATATATATATATACATATAACCTAATATGTTATCCTAATTTTGTTCTTCATAACTGTTAATCTGACACCAGTATATTTATTTATAATATTTATCATTTAAAGCAAAGATTTAAAATAGGATTAATTCAGAATTTATCTGATTTTTAAGGGTTTTTCTCATACAGAAGACCTCAAATCCCCTTAATTATCTCCCATCTGGCTTTCTTTGCTTGTCTCTATAGCTTTGTCCACTGCAAAGTTCTATTTTGTGGTGATATTTTTATTAATTTCCTCATGACTAAAACCACCATGAAAAACTCATATGAGGAGCAAACTTCACTAAAAACATTAATGTTTCCTGGGGAGGAGAGAAAAACTTAAAATTCAATACTATTCATGCTCACATTCCCAATATGATGAAGTTTCTAATTGTATTTATTAGATATTAGTAAAAAATTATAACAAGAGCAAAATATAAGTAATAGATTTGTTACTCAGTGAAGTTATTAATTTCTACTGGCTAGGGAAATAACTGTCTATGAAATTGTAGTAGATATTTTTAAATAACCGATGATCAAGATTTTTTATGTCTGGTATTCTATCGAGTATTGTCCACGTTATTACAGAATGTATAAATCTGCGAAGACATAGAAAACGTTTAATTTCTAAACAACTAACACATAGCAAAATCATAACAAGTTTTACAATATTTGGGAGGCAATGTAAGTTTTCATTAATTATCTTGCAAAGAACTTATTGCCAGTGAGTTTGATGCCTTATAATGACAATCTGCCTTGTCTTTAGACAGTTGTCGCTGGTACATGAAATGATGAAAGCTTCGTAAACCTAGAATATAGTTTATTTTTTGAACTGACTAAATATAATCATATAGAAAATCCAATTTGCCATTCATAAATTTGTTCACATACTTCCAGCATAAGTATAGAAAATATATTATTCCACTTTATGTTGAGAATCCAATGTTATAGCCACCTAGGGATGACAAAATAACAATTTATGTTAAAAGAGATGTTTTTAGCCCATAATAGGAGATGGTTGCTATCTAAAATAAACTATTCCTAATAATTGTCATATTTTAATCCTATTCTCAGCTACCTTTACATAATATAAAACCTCTTTCATCCTGTGAGGTTTTCTATTGTTTATTAAAAGCACCTCTTCTATGGAATTTTGCTGCAGAGAACGCTTTCTCCTCAACACCATTTTTTATATGTGAATGTGGAATCTGGAAAAAATATTAAACCCATCACAGTAAAGTTAATGTTCTTACAAATGCACATACTTTTTATCCGTGTTGAATGAATTTTAGGTTGCTTTTTTATTTTTTATATTTATTTATTTATTTATTTGAGACAGAGCCTCACTCTGTCACCCAGGCTGGAGTGCAGTGGTGTGATCTCGGCTCACTGAAATCTCCGCCTCCATGTTAAAATGATTCTCCCGCCTCAGCCTCCCAAGTAGCTGAGATTACAGTCGTGCACCACCATGCCTGGCTAATTTTTGTATTTTTAGTAGAGTTGGAGTTTCGACATGTTGACCAGGCTGGTCTCAAACTCCTAACTTCAAGTGATCCACCTTCCTTGGCCTCCCAAACTGCTGAGGTTATAGGCGTGAGCCACTGCACCCGGCCTGCTTTTTTAAATTCAAGATTTTGTCATCAAAACCAAGCAAACTTATGTACACAAAGCTACTTACATGGTAGATGATTGCTAAACATAGAAATACCAGACACATGAGAGCTTATCAGTGTGTGATTTCCACAATCTAACTATCAGATACTGATATAGAGTTTGAATATCTGCTTGAGGTAGTTTCTTTTTCACTATATTGGCTTTTTTTTTGCATAACTTTTGCCACTGCAATTAACTCAGTTCAGTAAAGACGTTATTTTGGGTAATACAAAATGATTTGTGATCCCCTGCCACCATAACCATACAGAAATCCCTGGTTGTATATTTTAATGAGAGATTTGAAATACTTCCTTGGGGATTTTAATTGACATAACCATACTACCATATATTCATATTTGAGGCAGCTGACTTTATGGCCAAGTAGGTATTTCAATTGCAAATCATTATTTTATTGGTAGATCAGATGACTATGGCCTTATTTCATAGAGAAAATCCACTACATAAAATAAGACTGTTAAGGTGCAATAAAATTACTATTTTTATTGTACCAATTGCCATCTTCTCACTTATTTTAATTGTCTCATTCGTTGTAGATCAGAAATGGAAGTAGCCTGTTTTCCCTGAAATCAGTATGTTCCTGAATTCTTAGTATTTTTCCACTTAATGTAAAAAGTTAATTTTTATAGGAGATGGAATTTGATAAATTTAAAAAGTTAATCTTTATCATAACAAAGAATAAGTTCTGGATGAATACATTGCCTTACATTAAATAATTATGCTCTCTCAGTGTTTTCTTCTTGTAAATCATGGCTGACATATTAAATAGCTTAAATTTTGTTGTAATCCCCAAATCTGTAGTTATATGACATCCTTAATTTTAAATATTTTAAAGGATGGCTTTCTGATTGTCTCATTGCTTTCTATGTAATGTATCAAATAGTTTACTCTTTGGTAAATTAAACCAAGTTAAATGAGTTCTAGAAAACATTTAAAATATACCATATGCTGCCTACTTAGGGTACACTAATTAAAGTAAATCATTATATAATTTCATCTATGTGAATTGTTATCTTCTGCCTTTGCATAATACACCATAGGGGCATAATATATATCTGGATAATCTATCATGTATGAAATGACATTTATGTCCCACAGTGTGTACTGAGTGATGTTTATTTCTTATAGATGACATAGTTGCAATTACTAGTCACATCTCTTCACCTACTCCCTCCTAACCATGATGGTAATTTTTTTCTTTATTTTATTTTATTTCTATTTTTATTTTTTAATTTTTTTGGCCATGGTCTTCTTTATCACCGAGGCTGGAGTGCAGCTGCTGCAAGGTTCACATCAACCTACACTTCCCTGGCTCAGGAGATCCTCCCATCTCACCCTCCCAAGCAGCTGGGACCAAAGGTGCACGTATGCGCACTACCACCCCCGGGTAATTTTTGCATTTTTGTAGAGATGGGGTTTTGCTATGTTGGGCAGGTGGATCTCCAACTCCTGGGCTCGAGCGAGCCTCCTGCCTCGGCCTCCCAAAGTGCTGGGATTACAGGCCTCAGCCACAGCACTCGACCAATGATGGCAATATTTTAATCAAAGTCTGGTCTTTTCAAATGTATCTAAGAAAATCTGGTAAAAGGAAACATGTATAACCACGTCTAAAGAGATATTATAAGGCATAAAACATTTTGGGACGACTTTGGAAGAAATAAAAATAACTTTGAATTTTAGATCTCATTTTATATTGATACTTGTTTAATATTACCATCACTGAAGTTTGATTTTGCTTTAGGTCGTCTAATATTAAGAATTCTTGGGCCGGGTGCAGTGGCTCGTGCCTATTATCTCAGCACTTTGGGAGGCTGAGGAGGGCGGATTACGAGGTCAGGAGATCGAGACCATCCTGGCCAACATGGTGAAACCCCGTCTCTACTAAAAATACAAGAATTAGCCGGGTGTGGTGGCACGTGCCTGTAGTCCCAGCTACTCGGGAGGCTGAGGCAGGAGAATTGCTTGAACCCGGGAGGCAGCGGTTGCAGTGAGCCGAGATCATGCTACTGCACTCCAGCCTGGCAACAGAGCGAGACTCCGTCTCAAAAAAAAAAAAAAAAAAAAAAAAAAGAATTCTTCCCTCTTTTATTTTTGTCAGATTCTCCCCTTTCCTCCCATCCAAACTCTCTACCTGTTGTGTTGTCCTCCTTGTTCCAAGGCTTATCTTCACCTTAAACATTGGGTTATTCCCATATTGAATGAATCTCATGCTAGTCAACTGTTTTTCCCTCCTTCTCTCTTTATTCCAATAAAATATATAAACATTTATTATTAGGGTGATTGCCTTTCCTCCTTGATCTGAAGACAGAAGTTATATCTGCTTTTAAAGTGGATAGGAGTCTCAGCACCTAATAAAAATGACTTGTGAAGCTTTTGCACCACATGTAACTTCATCCTTAAGAATATTTCCATTGTAGCATAATTTAAAAGTGTGTTGTTGACATGGCAATCAAGGTCAGAGAAAAAGAAGCAGAGAATTATTTGTAGTGGATATGGAAATGGGTAAGTAGATGGATACTATGTATATCCATATCTACTACAAATAATATAATAAATATAAAAATATAATTTCTAGGTTTTTAATCTATTGAGAAAGTAAAATTTGAAAGTAATTTTTTGAAAGTAAAATTTGAAAGTAATTTTTTGGGTATATTCTCAATTAATTACATTTGATATGACATTGAAAATTGTATACCTTAAAATAAATTTTTTAAACTTTTATTTTTAGTTCAGGCATACATGGGTAGGCTTGTTACATAGCTAAATTGTGTGTGAAGGTGGTTTGGTGTACAGATAATTTCATCACCAGATAGGTGGTTTTATGATCCTCACCCTTCTCCCAGCCACCACCCTCCAGGAGACCCCGGTGTCTATTGTTTCCTTCTTTGTGTCCCTAAGTACTCAATGTTTAGCTCTGATATGGTTTGTATCTGTGTCCCCACCCAAATCTCATGTCAAATTGTAATCCCCAATGTTGGAGCTTGGGCCCTGTTGAGGGTGATTGGATTATGGTGGCTGATTTCTGACTTTGATATTGTCTTGGGATAGTGTTCTCAGGTGATCTGGTTGTTTAAAAGTGTGTGGTACCTCCCCACTGCTTTCTTCCTCCTGCTCCAGCCATAAAGACATGCCAGTTTTCCCTTTGCCTTCTCCTATGATTGTAAGTTTCCTGAGGCCTCCCCCGCCATGCTTCCTGAAAAACCTGCAGAATGGTGAGCCAATTGAACCTCTTTTCTTTATAAATTATCCAGTTTCTCGGGTATTTCTTTATAGCAATTTGAGAATTAATACATCTCCCACTTGCAAGTGAGAACATGTCATATTTGGTTTTCTGTTCCTGTGTTAGTTCCCTTAGGATAATGGCCTCCACATCCATCCATATTGCTCATTCTTTTTTAAGGCTGCATACAATTCCATGGTGTATATATACCACATTTTCTTTACTCACTCTACTGTTGATGGGCATTCAGATTGATTCCTTGTCTTTACCATTGTGAATAGTGCTTCAATGAACACACACGTGCATGTGTTCTTGTGGTCCAACAGTTTATATTCCTTTGGGTGTATACTCAATGATGGGATTGCTGGGTTTAATGGTAGTTCCATTTTAAGTTCTTTGAGAAATCACCACATTGCTTTTCACATGGCTGAACTAATTTACATTCTCACCAGCAATGTGCATTTCCTTTTCTCTGTAACTTGGCCAGCATCTGTTATTTTTTAACTTTTTAATGATAGCTATTCTGATTGGTGTGAGACAGTATCTCACTGTGGTTTTAATTTGCTTTTTTTTATGATGATTAGTGATGTTGAGTATTTTTTAATGTTTTTTGGCCATGTGTATGTCTTCTTTTGAAAAGTGTCTGTTCATTTACTTTGCCTACTTTGTAATGGAGGTGTTTTTTTTTTCTTGTTAATTTAAGTTCTTTATAGGGTCTGAATATTAGACCTTTTTTAGATGCATAGTTTGCAAATATATTCTCTCATTCTATAGGTTGTCTGTTTACTCTTGAATGCTCATTTTAGCCATCTTTTCACGTGTGACAACTTAGCATTAAAAATCTGCCGAAAATCAATTTATCATCACCGGCATGCTTCTGCAATCTGTTCTGTAGTCAAGGTGAAATGAGAACTTAACAATTTCACAGTCAGTTCGATTCAGCAAACATTTTATGAAACATCTGCTATGTGTTAGGAATTTTTCTAGCTGTGGAGTGAACCTCAGTAAGAAGTCACACATAGCCTCTGCTCTAAGGGATTTTGCTATCTAATAATGGTAACATAAAAGTTCATGTACCTGTAACAAAAAAGAGTACTTAATAGATCTTAATAGATGCAAAGACAAGAGCAATTGTGGCAGACTCAGAGGATTAAGGCATAGTCATGGAAGAGAAGCTTGAGCTAGATCTTGTAAGTTAGATAATATTTCAACAGGTAGAGATAGATAATTCAAATCTAGGGAAATAGTAAGCAGGGCTTAAAGGTGGTAAATTGCATTTGTCTATCTAAAAGGACTGACTGCAAGTAATGAGGAGATGGACCAATAAAGCTAATATAGGCTCAGATCTAGAAAATCTAGGATATTTGTTTAATAACTGGGAAGTTTGCAGTTTAAGTCATTTGTGAGTAATGCATTTATCCTTTATGTGTTTGTTAACTTGTATAAATCTTGCTTTTGTACATTGACTTTTTCCTGTATGAGAACCAGTTTACTAAAAAGCAGATAAAATATCTACAGATATATTTTTCCCACTCAACAATTTTTAAAAACTAAACAACCTTTTAAAAAAGTATGTTACATTTTTTCCAATTTTATTAAATGTGTAAAAAATAAAATTATATTGTTTTTTAACCCTAATCAGGGCATTGTCACATTTTTGCCATCCTTTTGTCTGTTTAAAAACTAGACAACTTGCTATTCAAAGGGATGTTCAGATTCAATGTAATCCTCACCAGAATAAAAATGGCATTCTTCACAGAAATATGAAAAACAATCATAACATTTATTAAACAATCAAAAAGGACCCTGAAAAGCCAAAACAATCCTGAGCAAAAACAAACAAAACAAAACAACAACAAAAATGCTGGAGACTCCATACTACCTCTCTTTAAAATATACTACAAAGCTATCCAAAATAGCAAGGTGCTGTGATAAAAACAGATATGTATACCAGTGGAAGATAATGGAGAATTCAGAAGCAAATCCATATATTCACAACCAACTCACTTTCAACAAAGGCACCAAAAACATACATTGGAGAAAGTAAAGTATCTGAATAAATGGGGCTGAAAAACTGGATATTCACATGCAACAGAATGAAACTGGATTCCTATCTTTTACCATATAAAAATCAACTCAAAATAGATTAAAAATTGAAATGTAAGACCCAAAACTATAAAACTGCTAGAATAAAACATAGGGGAAATGCTTCATGCTATTAGTCCAGGCAAAGATTATTTGGGTAAGACCTTGAAAGCACAGGCACCAAAAGCAAAAACAGACAGATTAAACTCTATCAAGCTAAAACGTATCTGCACAGCAATGGCCACAACCAACAGAGTGAAGGTGCAACCTATAGAATTGGAGAATATAATTGCAATGTACCCATCCAACAAAGAATTAACATTCAGGATATATAAAGAGCTAAAAGAATTCAATAGTTTTTAAAAATTTCATTAAAAAGTGTGCAAAGGACATGAAGAGGAATTTCTTCAAAGAAGACATACAAATGGCCAACAGGTATATTAAAAAATGCTAAACATCACTAACCATCGGGAAATGCAAACCAAAACCACAATGAGATATCACCTCACATCTCTTAGAATGGCTATTACCTAAAGAATAAAAGGTAAGTATTAGCGAGCATGCAGAAAAAGTAAACTGTTATACACTGTTGGTGAAAGTGTAAATTATTATAGCCATTATGGAAAAACATATGACTGTTCTTCAAAAAACTAAAAATAGAAATATCATGTGACCCAATAATCTCACTACTGAATATATATCCAAAGGAAAGACAATGAATACATTGAAGAGATAATTGAATGAAATCTTGCCATTTGTGGAGGACATTGTATTTAGTGATATAAGCCAGGTACGGGAAGACAAATACTGCATGTTCTCACTCATATGTGGCAGCTAAAAAGTTGATGTCATAAAAGTAGATATTAGAATAGTGGTTACCAGAGGAAGGGAAGGATGAGGTGGGAAGGGGAGATAGGAAGAGGTTGTTTAATGGGTACAAAATTACAGTTAGATAACAAAATAACTTTCTAGCGTTCTATAGCATAGTACAGTTGACTAGAGCTAATAACAATTTATTATATACTTCAAAATAGCTAGCAGAGAGGAATTTGAATGTTTCCAACACAAAGAAATTATGAACATTTAAGATGATGAAGATGATACATATACCAATAACCTAAATTTGATCACTACATATTGTATACATGTAATGAAATATCATGTGTTTTATAAATATGTATAATTATGTATCAATTGGAATTTTAATTGATATCCACCCACCATCATTCATTTAAAAAATATATAAATGATTTTATCTGTAAGCAAAACTGTTGACAACTATTCAATAAAAAATAAATTTTCAATGTTAATTATTCAAATAACATATGGAGTAAACTATGGCAATATTTTTTCAAATTCACCTCACTCATGTCATGCATTGAAGTAAAACCTTGATATCCATGTAATGTGCATTCTATTCATTGTAACTATATATATATGAATATATATACATATATCATTTTTGTAAATGGAGCCCTCATACATGCATTGTTATGACTAGTATTTATTTCTTATTAACAATGACTTCCAGATGTTTGTCACTCTTTATTCTATTCCTCCAGAAAAAATGCAACTATGAAAACGTTTGCTCATTTATTTTTCTCTACGTGTGTAAATATTTGCTTTATAAATTAAAGCACTTAAAAACACAAAAACTTGAAAGACTTTAATCAAGAATATCAAACTTTAAATAATCTAATGATTATAGAGTTTTAATAAATAATCATTGTTTATGTTATAAAATCATACATACATGCCACTAGCTCTTTTTGATGTATACTATTTTCTTTTCTTCATTTCTGGTTGTATTTCTTCTCCCCTCACACTTCTCTGTCCCAAGTAACTCATGTTTAAAACCTCCTAATAAAACTCCATATGTTCATTCATGTGTGAATAATTGTACGCACAAAAAAGCTGTATATTTATATGTAGATACATATAGAAATATACGTGTGTATGTGTATTTATCTATTTGTTCCTATACAGTTGATTCTCACTATTCATAGATTCCATATTTCACAATTCCCATATACATTAAATGTATTTCTACCTTCAAAGTCAATACTACTTATAGCCTTATTGCAGTCAGTATTGACATATGCAGAGCAGTGAAAAATTTGAATCACCCAGCTCACATTTTCTGAGCTGAAGTAGAATAAAGTGGTGTTCTTTCTTCTCGTTTCAGTTCTAATACTATAAACGTGTACTCTTTTTGTAGTCTATTTAGTCCCATTTTTTTTTGCATTTTTGTGCTATTTTTGTTGACCTTATTGCTTAAAATGCCCTCTAAACATATGACTGAGTGCTGTCTGCTGTTCACACATACAAGAAGGCAAGAAAATACGTATATTAAATAAGCTTTGTTTAGGCACGAGTTATAGTACTGCTGGCTATGAGTTCAATGTTATTGAATTAACAATGTATATTAAGTGATGTATTTTAAAATAGAAACACACATAAAACCAGTTATGTGTTGATTGGCTGACATGTTTTGGGTTGATGCTCACTGGAACCTAACCCTATTTCTTCAAGGAGAAATTGTCCAATATTGCTAATTCAGTGTTTGCAGCAACTATACATAACATTACTACAAGTAGTAAGACTATCTATCTATCTATCTATCTATCTATCTATCTATCTATCATCTATCCAAGTAGGTTTTGAGGGCAACACTACCTAAAGTAATAAACAGATTCAGGACAATTGCCATCAAAATTCCAACAGCTGTTTTTGCAGATATATAAAAAACTATCTTCAAATTCATAATGGAACTACAAGGGACCCAGAATAACCCTAACAGTATTGAAAAATAACTGAGTTGGAGGAGTCACACTCCCTAATTTTATTATATTATATTATTTATTTATTTATGACACAGTCTCGCTCTGTCACCCAGGCTGGAGTGTAGTGGCACTATCTCGGCTCACTACAACCTCCGCCTCCCGGGTTCAAGCAATTCTTGTGCCTCAGCCTCCTGAGTAGCGAGCAGCTGGGAAAACAGGTGTAGGCCACCACACTTGGCCACTCCCTAATTTTAAACCTTATTACAAAGCTACAGTAATCAAAATAATGTGGTGCTGATGATATGGGAGCAGGGCGGGAAGTGCTGGGTAGAGAAAGGGGGTCCCTGGCTAGGGCTCCACCCCCATGGACCTAGGTGAGGACTGGAACACCTGCTTTCGCGTCCAAATGTTGCATTCTCCAAGACCACCCTGGCCTGCCACGCTCCCATCCTGGGCCTGTAGACATCCAAGACCCTAGCAAGGCAGAGACAGAAGCGGATGGATGTGAAGAGGAGCGGATTGGCAGAAGAAGACACAAGGGCTGGACGGCAAGAAGACGTCAAGGGGAGCACGCCAGCAGAAGGGCACACTGACAGATGCCGGCACGCCAGCAGGTCATCGACCGGAGGCTAGATGTGGAGTTTGGCCGGGTTAGTTGTAGGAGAGCCGGGGCTGTTGAGTGGCCCAACTCTAGAGGAAGACCATCTCCCTTCTGGCTCCTTCATCAGCTGAGAGCTACTTCCGCTCAATAAAACTTTACACTCATTCTCCAAACCCATGTATAACCCCATTCTTCCAGTACACCAAAGCAAGAACCCAGGATACAGAAAGCCCTCTCTCCTTGAGACAAGGTAAAGGGTCTAATTGAGCTGATTAACACAAGCCGCCTATAGAAGGCAAACTAAAAGAGCAACTTGTAACACACGCCCAATGGGGCTTCAGCTATGAACATTCACCCCTAAACACTGCCCGTGGGGTTGGAGCCCCACAGCCTGCCCGTCTGTGTGCTCCTCTAGAAGTTTGAGCAGTGGGGCACTGAAGAAGCGATCCACATCACCATTGCATGCCCTGTGAGGGAACAAGGGAACCTTTCCCGTTTCACCGACACAGACATAGAGACCAACGTAATAGAATTTAGAGTACAGAAGAAATATACCTATAAATATGTAGTCAACTGATTTTTTTCAAGGGTTCCAAGTCCATTTAATGAGGAAAGAACAGTCTCTTCAACAAATGATGCTGAGACAAGTAGATTTCCACACGACAAAGAATGAAGATTTTGGCCATTTTTCTTCAAATATTCTTTCTGCCCCTTTCTGTCTCTCTTCTCTCTTTGGAACTTTCATAGTGCCTAGTACGATTAGTCTGATTGCCAGTGTTCCACAAGTCCTTTATGCTCTGTTACCTCTTTTTGCTTCTAATAACAGATAGTTTCAATTTTCATATATTCAGGTTCACTCATGCTGTTTTCTGCCTGCTCAGATCTGCTGCTGAATTGCTAAAGAAGTTTTTTTTCAGTCATTGTACCTTTGGATTCAGAATATTTGTATTCCTTTTAAAAAATGTTGATCTCTATTGATAGTCTCATTTTGTTCATACATCATTTTCCTGATTTTCTTGAATTCTTTTTTTCAGTTTTTGTTTTAGCACTTTGAGAATATTTACAACTGTGGTTTTAAAATCAACAGCAGAACAAAACAATCCAATTTAAAAAATAGCAAAGGACTTCACACATCTTCAGAGAATATATACAAATGGTCAATCAGCACATTTTTATGAGTAGCTTTTTAGCTATTCAACCCCATTAGTCATTAGAATAATGGTAATCAAAATCACGAGATACTACTTTACAACTACTGAGGTGATTATAACTTTTTCTTTTTTTTTTTTTTTTTTTACTTTGTAATTCTCAGTGTAGGAGGAGGGACCTGGTGGGAGGTGACTGGATCATGGGGGAGAATCTCCCCCTTGCTGTTCTTGTGGATAGTGAGTGAGTTCTCATGAGATCCAGTTGTTTAAAAGTGTGTAGAATTTCTGCTTATCTGACTGGCTTTTTATTGTATAATAAAGACCACTTTTAGTTACTGTGTATTTTTTTAGTTCAATAATTTCCATTTGATTCTATTTGTTTGTGTCTTAGTTTTTTGTTATTGTAACAGATTGCCTGAGACTGGGTATTTTATAGAGAATAAGGGATTGGTTTTGCTCACGGCTCTGGAGTCTTGGAAATGAAAGATCAGGGAGTCCCATCTAGTCACTTTCTGGTGAGGCTCTCATGCTGCATCATCATAACATGGGAAGAAGTGGAAGGGGAAGAGGGCACACGCAAAGAGAGCAAACACCAGGAGGAACCTCTTTTTATAACCACCTGCTCTGTGGTAACTAATCCAGTTCTGTGAGAGAGAGATTCACTCATACAAGATAGCATAAATCGATTCATAAAGAACATAACCCCATGACCCAACTCTTTCCATTAGGTCCCACCTCACACACTGCACAATGGTAGGCAAATTTCAGCATGCATTTCAGAAGCAACAAACCATATTCAAACCATAACAGTATGGATTTGAGTTATGTCCATTATTTTTGTTTCTTCCAACTATGTTGTCCATATATTTTTTGTTTTTCTCATATTATTCATCAACATTTTCATAACTTTTGACTAATTCCAACATTTAATAGTTTGTGTTTTTGGTTTTATTTCCTTCTTATTCTCTTGGTCATTGGTGATATTTCTATGCATCTTTATATACTAAATTATTTTTTATTGAAAGATGAGCAGACTAATTTTAATTTAAAACACTAGTGCTTGAAATAAAGAGGCAAAGAAGAATAACTCTCTTAGTAAAGGTGAGTATGGTTTGTCCTCATAAAGAATTGTTGTATCTGAAGATAGATTTTAAATGTATTTATTATTTTTTCTTAACTTGAGAAGCCAGAATAACAGTTTCTGGGTTAACATATTTTCTGGTTTATGGGCTACATACATGAGAGTCACATGAGGTGCTTATTAACTATGAAATTGTCAAGCTGTAAAACAGACCTACTGAATTGGAAACGTGACATTGGTAAACCAGAATAATACACTGTCTTCAAGTGATTCCCTGGCTTGCTAAAGTATGAGAAACAGAAGACACAATGTTATTCCTTAAGTTACAGACACAGTTTGTTTCCTTTTTTCTTTCTTTTTTTCTTTTTTTTTTTTTCCTTTGAGACGGATTCTTGTTCTGTCGCCTGGGCTGGAGTCCAGTGGTGTGATCTCGGCTCACTGCAACCTCCGCCTCCTGGGTTCAAGTGATTCTCCAGCCTCAGCCTGCTGAGTAGCTGGTGTTACAAGAGCCCACCACCACGCCTGGTTAATGTTTGTATTTTTAGTAGAGATGGGGTTTCACCATGTTGGCCAGGCTGGTCTCGAACTCCTGACTGCAGGTGATCTGTCCGCCTTGGCCTCCCAAAGTGCTGCGATTACAGGCGTGAGCCACCACGCTTGGCCCTCTTCATTTCCTTTTATCCTGAAAACACATATTATATCTCTATTGTATATCAGAAATCAGTTTGGGATAGGCCAAATAGCCTAAGAAAGTGTGTACTGGAAGAGGACATATAATTATTGCAAATCCATGTTTGTATGGCTATATAAATAACCACACAATGTATAGGAATGTATATCTTGAATAAACAGACCTTTTATATAATCAATAGTTTAACTTTCCTGTGAAAAAGCTAATCACGTATTCTCAATGCAGGTTTTGCCATCTCCAAATGAATGTGATTTTTTTAAAATGGGTGAACAAATGATGATTTTTTTGAATACCAAATCATGTATAATTATAACTGCTCAGACAAATGAGGACAAGGAGCAATGGAATAAAGTCTAGCTTCTGAAAACAATTAATTTTCATACACATGAGGGTATACGTCATAAATTTAGAAGCTGTAAAGTCACCATGAGGTAACTCTTTAATATCTTATAAAACAGAAATTGAATAAAGTAACTCCTTGGAGTTGTCATGATGTGATATCAAGTTTCTTGGGATTTCTGCATATCTTGTATATAAAAATAGCAAAAATGTTTGGATAAATGTGATTAGCAAAAGACAACCTACATATGGTCAATGCTGTGCTTGCTTACTTCTACCTCAGGTTATATAACAAGATAAAAAGTTGCAACCTCAATGAACAAAATACAAATCACAAATTCATTCACACTCACTGACACATGTCCCTCATATATTGGAGCCATTCTACTCCAAACTCATTAATAAAGAAACTTCTAGTGATTGAACATCAGAAAATAAATTTCATTCTGTAGAATATATTTGAATAAAAATTAATAGTATTGTAAATTGAATCATACACAATACAAAATACTGACATTAGAAAATGTTAAATATTTTAATGTATTATTGCTTAGGAAACAAAAGCATACATATACATATAAAATTACATATGCATATAAAAGCATATACATACATATGAAATTATTAAATGAGATGGAATTATGTTTTACCTAGACACTCCTCAAATTTTCTTAAATATTTATTTCTTTCATTTGGTAGAGATGGGGTCACATTATGTTGCTCAGACTGGTCTCGAATTCCTGGCTTCAGGCAATCTTCCCACCTCAGTTTCTCAAACTATTGGGATTACAGGCATTCAGGCATGACCCACCTTGCCCAGCCAAATTTTCTTAAATATTTATTTTCATTCTTTTTCTTTTCTTTCTTTCTTCTTCTTCTTTTTTTTCTGTTTTGTTTTGTTTTGTTTTGTTTTTGTTTGTTTGTTTGTTTTAAGGTGGGGCCTCACTATTTTGACCAGGCTGGTCTAGAACTCTTGGGCTCAAGCAACCTTCCCACTTCAACCTCTCAAATTGTTGGGATTACAGGTGTGAGCCTACATGCCTGGCTTCCAAATTTTCTTAAATATGTCTAATTTAACATGATTTTGTTTTCCAGAACTTTCTATCTTTGCAAGTGATGTTTTTATTTCTGTTTTTTTTTTCTAATTCATTCAGATCAGATGTTAAATCAATTGACAATTAAACACCTGTGCTACATAACTTTGTGCTGATTCAATGTGAAAATTTCCAGATTGGCCACACATACTCATTAAAACTAACAAGAGCTCCATTTTTAATTCCGTGTGCCAGAATAAATATTGCTCCCTAGCGTTCAACAGCCCTTAATTATTTCTCATTTTTTACCTGTTGTGCCAGCTGCTAATAACTGGATTATGCCATTTGTTTCTTTCACAGAAATACCTGAAGATAAAAGAAAGGAAGTAGTTTCTCTTATATGGGATTTAACCATGATATAATTAAATTTTCTGTACAAAATACTCATATATACAAAACTGTTTTAATGTTCTTGTCTGGTGTTAATTTTTGAACTGTCATTAACATTAACAGTCAATTCTTTAAAAACCTCTATTCCAATTCCAAAAATCTATTCGACATTAAAATTCTTATCTCTCAAATTTTTCCTGAGAGAAAAATGAAATATATGTGATGGATGAAGCACAGTGAGGTTAACAAAATGGCTAAATATACTCATACTAAAAGTAGGAAAATGCTTTCCAGGGCAGACTATGCACTTTTATTTTTATGAAACATTTGTCTTATACTTGACTTGGTTACATGTTTGTCTTTCAAAGTAGGAAAGCTTCATGAAGGTCAAAATATAATCTCTTAAAATCGTTATCTCACCGTCATTGCAGGACTCACTGTTAGATACAGAATAAAGCACTTGGATTTTTTTCAACTTCCCTATGAAACTTCTGATACAACAGTGTTTAAGAGGAGATAAATTTCAAAGAGGCAAGAAGCTTTCAGAGAAGGGCTGAGAATCTACATTTGACCTGGAAGTCATAACCCCATTCTTGACACTGGCTTAGTATCAAGGTTTTTCCTTCAGGTCCTTTAAGGAATTATGAAAATTGAGTAGTACTGGAAGTTAAAGAATTAAGCCAAAGCCATAGAAAAACAAAGTGGTATGTTCAAAGCCACTAGAATTGAACATGGAATACCACCAAATAAGATTCTAAAGCCCAAGAGGGAGGGTAAATTGAAACTTTTCTGTCTGGTCACTTACCAATCTGGACACAGTAAGTATGAAGTTCTATATTATTGCAGTTTAATTTGTAATTCTATCATGAAAATGATGCTCATCTGTTTTTCATGTGCTTTTGCATGTCAATTTTTATATAACTTTATTTTTATAAAGTGTCAGCTCAAGTTTTTGCCTACTGATAATATAATTATTATGTTTGTGTTACAATTTTTAATTTATAAAGTGAGATAGATTCAGTATAACAAAATAAATATATGACAGACTGTAAAAGTTATAAAGTACAACACAATATTTTTATGAATACAGATGAAAAAAACCTATCCTCATGAAATGTAAAAAATTTGTTCCACTTACATATAAATATAACAAATCCTGATCAAATAAGTTTTATTATACAGTTTGTTTAACATTGGAAAATTAAATTAAAATTAAAGAAGGATACCTGTCAATATTATTCTAGAGAAAAATAAACATTTAAAAATAATGTTATTTATATTAGCATTCAAACCATCATGCATATTGAAATAAATAGAAGAAATCTCACGGTTCTGCATGCCTGGGGAGGCCTCAGGAAACTTAACAATTATGGCAGAAGGGGAAGCAAACACGTCCTTCTTCACACGGTGGCAGCAAGGAGAAGTGCTGAGCAAAAGTGGGAAAAGTCCCTCATAAAACCACCAGACCTCGTGAGAACTCACTCACTATCACAAGAACAGCATGAGGGTAACTGCCCCCATGATTAAATTACCCCTCACTGAGTCCCTCCCATGACACATGGGGATTATAGGAATTATAATTCAAGATGAGATTTGGGTGGGGACACAGCCAAAACCATATCAGTGTGTGAATATCTATGTATGTAAATATACAAGTTATTTCTAAATTTTCATAAAAAATAATCTGTGAAAAAAACAATTTAAAGCTGTTTTAACATTGAAAAATATATGATTGATGTAGGGATAGAAAAATAATAGACAACTTATAAATGAACCCACATATATTCAGTCACATGACTTATGGTAAAATGATCATTACAGTGAAAACTATGATCTTTGTAATAAATGATATTGGATTAACCAGATATCAACATAAAATAAGTTCTCACATTCATTAATTAACAGGAATATGCAAAATTAAGCTACAATACAATACAACTACCTGTAAAATAGAGTGTCTAAAGTAACGAAAGTACTAAATATCAAGTTTGGGCAACAATATGCGGCACCTCAAAAAGCGTTGATGTTGCAGACAAAATTTTTAATGGATAAAGTTGCATCATAAAACTGCCAGTAAGTTAAGAAGTGAACACATACAAATCCTATGACACACAATTTCACTCCTAGGTATATATCCCACTATAATGCTTACATATGTTTAAAATACATGGACAAACATTTATTGTAAATGTTTGTATTAGCATTGTTCATAACAGTTCAAACTGTAAACTTGCCAAATGCCTATTAACAGGAAAATTAATAAATGTGTTAAGTTTACTCATGAAGTAAGTAATGAAAACAAGTGAATACAGCAACGAAAACAAGTGAATAGTAACTCAGCAACAGTATTAATGGTTGTCACAGGCAAAAAATTTTAAGCGAATCAGACCAGAGGAGTATGTATTGTACGATGCTAATCATAAGAAGTTTTAGTACAGACAAAACAGATTAAGGCTGTTAAATGTTAGAAAAATGTTTATTTTTGTGTAGATAGTGACTTGTAGGTGACCAGAGTGGACCTTCTGTGATTTTCTCAACGTGGCATTACACAGTTTATATTGTTTTTTCTAAGCATTCTTTCTCTCAGCATCATGTGTTCAGATTGCCTAATATATCAGTATATTATATCTTTATATTGTCAATTAGTATTGCATTACATCGATGTACCAAAGTTCGTTCATCCATTATCCTATTTAGAGTCATCTAAGCTATCTCTATTTTGGAACTATTTTGCCATTTATTTGAATTGTTTACTGTATTAACATTTAATTGAAAGATTCATATGGTTAGATTTAGGTTTACCATCTCTTATGTCTTTTCTATTTTACTCCTCAATTTTTTATTCTCCTCTTCCTTCTTTCTTGTCTTCTTTTGGTTGACATGCAAATTTTTGGAATTTAATTACTATTTGTCATTTATGTTTACCAATAACAAATTATTTTTAATATTAGCTACTCTATGGATTAAAATATGTGTCATTTTTCTTTTATATTAATGAAAACTACTTATCATTAATATTTTACCACTTTACATAAAATATAGGTAATTTCAATTATCTATTTACATATCACATTACCATACATATAACATTTACATGTCATACACTTGATAAGAAACTATTGTCTATTTGTAGTCATGTGTATACTAAATAAATTAAGATGGCAAGATATTTTTTTCCATTTGTACATATGAGTATCTTTTTAAATGCTCCTAATTCCTTCATAGGGTCATAAATTTTGTTTGTTTTTCCCAGTGTAATTTTCTCTCAACTGAAGGAGTTTCCATTAGATGGTGATACATTTTGTTTATTTTATATTAAAAGGGATTTACCCTTCATTCTTGCAAGATATTGCCAAGATATTGAATATAATATTTTTGGTTAAGAGTTTTTTGGATCACTACATTAAAGATACTGGTTCACTGATTTCTTCCAATTTGTGATGAGAAGTAAACAGCTACTTGAGTCACTATGTCCCTGTATGTAACATTACTTACTTTCCGATTGTTTTCAATTTTTTTTTAAATTTGGATTTTAGAAGTTTGACTTTGATGCACTAGACATTGCTTTGTATTTATAATCTTTGACCTCAAGAATGTTCTGCTTCTGCAATATGTAAATTTATGTCTGTTACCAATGTTAGGGAATTATTTTTAATTTCAACTTTTATTTTAGATACAAGGGTTACATGTGCAGATTTGTTACATGGGAATATTATATAAATATTCCCATGTAATCCCATTACCTAGGTAGTGAGCATAATACCCAGTAGGCAATTTTTTTTACTCCCCACACTCTCTAATAGTCCATAGTGCCTGTTGTTCCCATATTTATTACCATGTGTGCTCAATGTTTAGCTCCCACCTGTAAGTGAGAATGTACAGTATGTGACTTTTGTTCAACGGCATAGTTGTATATTGAGTTAGACAGTAATCATATAAGTCAAAAATGTTTATTGAAATATAGTCTGACAATCAGTAATGTAAAGATTATTTGTTTCAAAAATGAAATAAAAATACCAAAGCAAGATATTTTTATTTAACATAAGTATTTTATGTAATGAAACAATATACTTTTGGTTCACATAATCAATTTAAAAGTTCACAATGTGTTTACATTTTTAATGATTTCACACTCCAAATAATCTGAAAATTGTCTTCTGCAGGTTCACACGCTCATACAGTCCAAACTTTCTGCATTGAAGATGTTAATAAAATATTTTCGATGCAGTCATATTTAAGCACATTAAATAGTACATTAATTTTAAAGTGTGGCTTATAATTATTTAAGTGAATCATCAGTAACCATAAATTGAATAAGTAATGAGAAAAATATATATGTGCAGTTTATTTCAGCATGTGAATGTTGATGTTAACTCATATTTAAATTTTTTTTACAAAAAATACTTAATGTAACATTTTCTTTTAAAGGCATCTTTATTAGAGAACTTTATTATTACTTAAAATTAGGTTCCTCTTCATAATTGATATTTTAGACTGTAGTTTTAATATATTCCTAATTCTAATGCTGGTGATATAAAAACATAAAGTGATTATTTGTATTTTATTAAAGTAGCTAATATGTAGATGTCATTTTAAAAATGAATAGGTAAAGTCACTATTTCTTATTTTCTGCAGCATCACCATTTTGATTTCAAAATAGTTTCAAACATTTAAGTGATTGACTGATTATAAATGAATTCTTTTAGGACAAAAAGAACTAGAAAAAAGCTAGCACACAATCACAATGTTAAACCTAAGGCTGGTATAGCATTATAACTTGTGATATTGCAATGTGTTTACAAAATTTAACTACAGTGAACAAAACCCTTTGGGTTTTTGCATATAAAATACTTGTGTCACCTACTAAGCTTCTGGTATTGAGCTCCAGGGAGGGAATTTGAACCAATCACTGTGGCTTCATGTTAGTAATGCTAGGATTCAATATTTCCTTGCATATAGCTGAGGTTTCATTCAGTGCAACGTAATGATGCCTCCTACTGGTCTGAAAAACAAATAGATAATTGCCTACTGAACAATTTGTCTCTAAGACATAATGAAAGAAAACTAGCATTATTGAACAGTAGCTTTGAGAATAAAAGCTTCTTTTGAACTAAGGCAATTTTTAAAATGAAATTGGGAAGGATATGTTGAATAGTAAAGTATTTTGAGCTTGTTAAGATCTTAAGCAGAGGCAAGAAACATACAATTTGAAAATAGTGATACGATGTTTATGATTTTTTGACAACCAGGTTGTACCTGATTTTCTGAATCATTAAATTTTCTAGGTTGACAACCCCAAGAAATGTCTGCTTCATTAAAATAAAACACTGCAGGTGCATGTCAAATGTTAGTATCCAAAAACTAAAAATTTTAATTCTACCATAAAGGTTCTCTTCAGAATAAACTAGTATATATGTGTGTGTCTGTGTATGTGTGTATGTGTGTGTGTGTGTATTAGTGAAAAGAAATACAAGTTGTGTTCTTTTTTCTTGAGAAAGACACAAGTGTACTTCCATGTATTTTTGGACATAGGGATTGTTCCCTCACTGAGAGTAGTATTTGCTTAGCTTAGAAAATGGGTAAAATTTGGATCTTACACCAATAGCTAGAGACAGAATGGCAATTTAAACAAAGCTAGGGGAAAAAAAGTTCCAGATCTACAGAGTAACACGATTTACAGTTTATATTGTAATGATTGATGAGAGGAAATTAATAACCCTGGTAGCACTAACAGCAACAGGAGTATGACAGCACGGTATACATGTTATCCAGAGGTAGCTGAAGAAATGAAATTTGGCCATGTACAGGGGCTTCTTGGAAACCAAGTCCTGGACCTACGGAATATTCAATTAAAAATGGTCTATCTAATGAGCTCTTTTGTTTATAACCATGATTAAAATTAGAATTTTTAAAATAAAAATTTAAATATACAGAAATTGTAGCATTTTTATAGTAGCTAAAATTTATTGAATGCTAAATATATAGCCATCCATATTTTAAAAGTCTTTATATTTCCTCTTTATAACAGCTCAGTGAAATAGTTAATATAATTGTCTCTATTTTAAAGTTAAGAATTCTTAGAAAAAAATGAAATAAGGGCTTGTATAATGATCAAAAGTTTCTGTGTGGCAGAACTAAAATCTGAACCCATGATTACCATGATTATTTCAAAGCGATTGTTCTTAAAAACTGCCTATAAAGTACTTTCAGGAAGGCACATACTGTTCCCTATTTCTCTTAGTAAATATAACAAACAGTGCTGAACATTATTTACAAAACTTAAGAAGACTCTGAAAGATGAAGAGAAGTTGGACTTTCTGGGGATGTCAATACCCAAGGAAGGGCACAGTGGTGAGTTACCTGGGTATTCTTTTTGATTCATATCTTACAGAACTGGAACTGAAGAAACAAGCAACCTAGAAATCGCAATGGGCACAGACAGAAAAGGCCCCATTGAAGGAGTAGGAAGGAAGCAGCATCACAATATAGAAACTTTGAGAAAATAATGGCTCCAATCCAGGCAAGCACCAGAGTAAAACATGCTCCACCCTCACCTACACCAACAAAGGCTAAGTGGGGAGTCTATATTTCACACTCACTAGAGTGTAACGACTTACCCATCACACAAACCATGGTGTTATCAGAGATAGATAGGCAGAGAGTCAAGAAATTCCCCAGAAGTAAAAAAACACATTTTGAAGATGGCATGAATTCTATTAGTTTGTATCCCTAAATGAACGGATGTTCTTGTAACACCATAAATTGTAAGATGTACTATTTTTAAAGTACATTAACAAAGAAAAATAGCTGTCAATTTCAATGACAAACTAGCACTTGTATAAGGCGACTCAATTTCAGATATATTAAATATGTGAAAATTAAGGTGCTGCTTAGAATTTGTAAAATATAGTATACAGTAGGCAGTTTACAAAGCATTTTCATAAGCATTAA
The DNA here is from genome assembly GCF_029281585.2 of Gorilla gorilla gorilla. Lineage (NCBI taxonomy): Eukaryota > Metazoa > Chordata > Mammalia > Primates > Hominidae > Gorilla > Gorilla gorilla. The sequence goes on along the minus strand of NC_073232.2, from coordinate 59,562,855 downwards.
AATATTCATCATTAGAACTATCAATTGACTTATGGAAACATGATGTCCAAGAAGTGAAACGATTTGCTAAAATTCTCAAGGCAATTGTGTGGCTAAGCCTGGCACACAGCCAGAGTTTTCTGACTTCAGTACTCTATGGATTTATATATTTTTTTGTAAATACTGTATGGTTCTACATTTATATAGTCCTTGATTAGGTGGTAATAATGGTTGTCAGATAAAGCCATGTTAGAAGTTTAATACGGTTTCAGCTTGCAACTTCACTGCATCTGCATTTCTTGTCAATCAGCTGTGTGTGCTATTGCTAACTATAAATATAACCCCTTTTTTACAAGATTAACATAGTGATCTTTTATTATGGCCCTTTTATAGCTTTATGTAGAATACATGTGAATATTCACAATTTTTCCCTATGGTGATTTCAGTTCAACAAGGAATAAAGACTTGCTATCGGCACTAAATAATTTCATTGAATATATGATTTAAGTTGTTCAATACATTATTTGACTTCTTTAAGTATTATGGATTCAGGATTACTCTTTTTCTCTGGTGTGTCTTCTATTACTCACCACAATCTTAGGTACACTATGTGGTATTATCTACTCCTCATCATCATAGTTTTATTGCGATCTTACTATAAGTTATCATCCCATGTTCTGAAAGAGTTTATGTTTCAGAAGGAGATTTGCATTGGTTAGGATAGAAATAGAAAATTAAAACAAATCAAGGATGTATATGATGCAATCTTTATCTTAATAAATTCTAGTTCCATCGTCCTATTGCCATCTTTCAGTAAATTCTTCCTACCTCTTCTCTCTCCTTTTTTTCTAACACTTCTTAAGCTGGAAAATTAGAACTAAACATAAAAATAGATTTATATTTAAACTATGTGTGCATAAGAAGGCAGACATTTATTTCCCTTCAATTTTATATCTGAGTTCATCCACCACTTTCATTTCATCTTCCTCTGTTTTGTTTGTTTGTTTGTTTTTGAGACGGAGTCTGGCCTTGTTGCCTAGGCTGGAGTGCAGTGGCGCAATCTCGGCTCACTGCAACCTCTGCCTCCCAGGTTCAAGTGATTCCCCTGCCTCAGCCTCCTAAGTAGCTGGGATTACAGGTGTCTGCCACCACGCCCAGCTAGTTTTTTATAGTTTTAGTAGAGACGGAGTTTCACCATGTTGGCCAGGCTGGTCTTGAACTCCTGACCTCAGGTGATCCACCCACTTCGGCTTCCTAAAGTGCTGGGATCATAAGCGTGAGCCACCATGCCTGGCCCAACTTCCTGTGTTTTATAATATGTATTAGAATCCTTGTTGTTCTTCCTTCAGGTGTTTTTAAGTGGTTATGTACTTTTTGATATTTTGAGAACAGAGAGAAATGCTTTTTAATTTTTTTTTTTCTGAAAACCACCACGTTTTAAAATACTTCCACTTGGGATGTATGTTTTTCATGTAGTTATTTGTTTTTATTCCATTCTCTTTTTCCTCTTAACATTTATGTTTAAGTCCCACTCATGTTTCTTTCTGATTGATACTCAGTTTTAAATGGGATCAGTTGTTTACATGGGTGTATACAGATATAAGATGGTGTAACAGAAGTGAAGTACTGAAGTTGATAGTTTGGATTATTTTGCTTAAAATCCTTATCCCAACAGTTTATTATTTCTTTATCTTGGGTTAATGTATTTGTTCAGTTTTATTTCTGAAAACATGAGTTTGGGATAAATTTTGTGGAACCAGTTTTTCTGTGTAATAATCTAGTAACTACCACTTTCCTTAAATTTTAAAAAAGTTGTTGATTGGATTATGACAACTCCTAAAGAATTTTCTTGTTAAGAATCATTTCAGTTAAGGTGGTTGTGAACATTTCACTCAATAATCTGACGTGGCAGTTATGTTATGTGATTGCTCAATTTTAATCAGTCATATAAATATGGAAGAGTAAGCTGAAATTTTCAGTAGTAAATACTATAGATTTTGATAGTAAGTGCCTCATTAAAAGGAGGTAAACCATTCCTTTTTCTTTGGGTGTAAGATTCAGTGGATGTGTTTAGGAACAGAATAATATAATCTCAAGATATTTATGATATGTTTATATACCTGTGTATGAAAGAGAGATTTCTCCTTGGTCACTGTTTTAAAAGTCACATCCAGCCATTCAAGCAGTGCCCAATTATAGCTCCCACTGCCCTCAATGAAATGGCCACTTTTTTTCTGGCGTAATTTAATAAAAATTAGACAATTACAGAACCAAACTTCCAAGGAACCTTCAAAAAGTGAGAAGGGGAAAAAAAGGCACATTTTGAACAAAGTATTAATTTTAATGAGTCACTTGGGTAACAGGAGATTACTGCCTCAGATAGTCTGAGCCATGCATGCACTTGTGATGTAAAACAGTTAACGCAATTTCCCTATTCAAATAAAATTAACACTCGTATTTAGTGTTCTTAAAAAAATTTTTGGCATATTTCTAGTTGTCAGTAAACAATCTTGGACTTGCATTTTCACATTTGTTTTAGCAAGTCATGCGATAGTAGTATCTTTAGACGCTGATTATCTGCTACCCTCATTGTGACGTAGTTTTGACCCTCAGCAAAGCTGGAAAATGCATGTAAGGGACCAAAGATTTTGCAGGCAAATATAGCATGGTTGAAAATACATGCCAAGATTTAAGTAAGGCAAGAACAGCATCCCCATTTTGCTCACCTGTCGCTGCATAGTTCCTGGTCATTCCTGTTCAGAAAGTTATTAGTAATCAATAAATATTAAACCAAATATACCATGTACAGTTGGTCCATGTGGGGTTATAACTATTTCCTACACACTCTTGTATGCATTGCAAATGATTATATTGTCTTCCAGTGATGTAACAAGATATTTGGCACCAGGAGAGGGTAATTTTTTAAAAACCCTTTGTTACTGAATAAAAGCATTTTAAATAATAATTATATAATAGTTAAGTAATAGTAGTTTCTTGATTTTTTTCATTTTAAACAATTAATGATTTTAAAATGATAAATTTCAATTAAAATGTATTATTCAGATTCTGTAAAATATTGTATGTATAATTCAAAATTTTCCCCTTAAGAAAGATATTACATCTTGTGGTCTACATTATGTTTTAATTTTTTAAATTTGAAACCAAATAAAATCTCTAAATAGTTATAAAGAATGAGTGGATTGAAATAATTCAGATTCTATTCCTTCATCTTTACAACCATTGCAGCCATTGTGCTGTCTTTATTGATTTTTGAATCTACTATTTAAATGATAAATGGGAGCTAGCACAGGAGTAGACACAAAGTGTACCTGGTATTAGCTCCCAATTACAAAAATACTCTATTCATTAAAGGTTAGTGTCCCTAAGCCCACATTTTGGGTTATTTTGATTAACTGTCAGTTATTCTAATTAACATCCATAAAAACCACAGAGTTTCTTAATAGGTAACTAATAAAACATTCTTATGTTAAACATGTATATTTATTAATACAAAAACATAGATTAATAAAAGTCTTTTACAACCATGAGGTATAAAATTTAGAACACAAAAAGATTATATTTCAGGGAAGAATAGTACATAATTGGCCTTTTTTAGGCTTGCCTGCACATCAAGATAAGAAAAAAAGCAGACTATTAGTCAATTTTATTATTACTTTAAGGTTTCTAGGCAATTTACCTCCGCTAGGACTTACAACTCCTTACCTCCAGCCATTGGTATGGCTAATGTCAAGTACTTTATAATTGTGTTTGTGACCCTGTGTTTGTTTCTATGTACGTGTGTGTGCATGTGAATGCTTGACCTTATCTTCCATATTAGAAGGTAAAATTCTTGCATGTAAGCTCAGAAATTGATAAAGCTCTGCAACAGATGTGAATAGCAATCAAAACAATCGAACATCTAATTTGAGTATCTTAAATTATCTTACTTTTGTATTAATATATATTTTGGATTAATTGATAAACACCAAGGCCACACCAGCAAGAGTATTCACAACTTGAATCATTTGTGGAAATAATGATGTTTAACTTCTGTCTTAAATATTTAAAAACAGATGATATTTTTGTTACCAGTTACAGATGTCATCCCAAAAATTGAAATGCAAAATTTAAAACACTAATGCTAAATGTGTGCATGCACACAGACACACAAACACACACATACATGCGTGCACAATTCTGATGCTACAAATTTTACACAAAAATGAATAGACATTTAAGAACAGGTTTAGTTACCTTTGACTTTAAGGTGATAATTTATCTTTAAAAGTGCAACTATTCCCAGGTAAAATGAAAAGTAGAGAACACACGTGTGTATGTAAAATCCCTTTTCTGTTTTACATAATTACTTGTGTTGTTTTTAAATTATGCATTGTGATTTTTTTAGTAATTGTATATTCATGTGCAGTTTGATGACTACTTTTTTAAAAAAATATTTCCATATAAACAATTAGTTGTCCCAATGCTTTCTATTGGTATATCCATGATTTTCTCACTCTTTAAAAAGTTATTTCAAGCGATCAATCCCATTATTATGCTGTACAATAAACTAAATTAAGCATTTTAATATATTTCTGGACTTTCTGTTTATGGGCTAGTGCTATATTTCTTTTAATTACAGTGGCTTGGTGTGATTCTTTGATGTTTGGCAGTGTCATGTGTCCTTTTATTAGTCTTCTTTTCCACAATTTACTGGATATTATATCTAAGAATTTTGAAATGATATATCTGTTATGCTTATCTATAGGTTTTTAATTAATAAATTTTGATGCCAATATTATTTTCTGCAAATAATTATACCAGTGTTTTTCTTCATTTCTCTATTCTGTGGATTAGCTTAAATGACATTCCTATGATTTTTAGTACATTAGGAAAAATTTCTATATAAAATTCCCTGGGATTGATGCTTTATATATAAGTAGAAATCTGATGTTTTACTTTCATTCTATTGTGGTAATTGATCTACTTTCCATAATTTCCATTTCTTCTGGAATTTATTGTTAAGTTCCTGTTTAATAGAAATATTTATCTTTTATAGAAATAATCTTATAAATATTCAGCAATTACAGTTTTAGTGAGCCAATAATTATAAAGATTATTTATTTGTTCATTTACTTTTTAATTTCCATGTTTGTGATGCTTTATTTTATTATTTTAATGGTTTGCCTTAATGTGCTTGATCAGAAGTAGGTTTTATAGTATATCTGCTCTTCGGAAATTATTGATATTTTATTTATGGCCTATCAATTGTTCATTTCTACAATAGGATTTCAGTGTTTCAGATCAGGATGGTCTTTCAGTGTCCATTGATCTTATATCCCATAGTTCACACGACGTCATTTTTTAGTTCCAACAGATTGTTTAAGAGGTTTTAATAGGATTTTCTATGCACAACATGCTATTTACAAATAACAACTGTTTTACCTTTTAATTTTCCCCCAATCTGGATACTTTTAATTTCTTTTCCTTGCTTATTTACTCTATCTAGAACTGCTAGTAAAATATTGAATAGAAGTGGTGTGAGCGGACATCTGTTTTGTTCATGATCCTGAGAAGTTTTCATCATTATGATGTTAACTGTGGGTTTTTCATAGATACTCTTTATCTGACAGAAGAGGGTTCCTTCTATCCCTAGTTTGTTGAGTGTTGTTATGAAAGTATGTTGCATTTCGTCAAATGCTTCTGCTGAATCTATTTAAATGATCAGATGCTTTTTGTGTTCATTCTATTAAGACAGTGGGCATTGGTTAGTTAGAGTTCAATCAGATATGCAGAACTAGGAAGAGATGTATACTATGAAATTTATTAGAAGAAATGTATTAGAAGAAATAAGTATACACAATTTGTGAAGACTGGCTAGGCATGTCCAAAATCGGTAAGATAGGCTATAAGAAAGGATAGCCTGAAGCTCTACAATAAGAGCTGAAGCTATGATCCATAAGCAGAATTTCTTCTTCTTCAGGGAGGGCTGACCTCTGCTTCTAAAACCTTTCAACTGATTGAATTAGACCCTCCCAGATTATCAAGAAAAATCCCCCTTTCTTAAAGGCACCTGATTATGGACTTTAATCATATCTGCAAAATACCCTCACAACTCCTAAATATGTGTTTTATTGACTAACTGCCTATTCAAGTTGACACATCAAAAGATCATCAAATGCTGTATTACACTGATTGATTTTCACATGCTAAACCAATGTTACAAATTGGCAATAAATCTTGCTTGTTTGAGTCAAGAGTTAATATTTGCATTTCACAGATAAACAGACTCAGAGATAATCTTGCCAATATCATAGATCTTAGAAGTGATGGAGCTTAAATTGGAATTCAGATCCTGTGACTCTGCCACGTTGAGTCTAATTCTTAGTCTAATTCTTAGTTAAAATAAAGATTCTAACGTTCTAAGATTTCAAAGCCTAAAAGAACTTTTATAAACAATGCAGTGATTTTCTGAGTATTTGATTTAAAATACTCAATAAAATAAGAGGTCCAAAAAATTGATACTAGTTTTTATTTTTTTCCCAAACAATGTCAAACAAACGGAACACTACAATAATATAAATATTATAAGCATCGTCATAGTTTCATAAAGCAGATTTTGACTCTAAGAAATTGGAAGGGTATAATCTTAAAGTTATACAAAATTTGCCCCAAGAAGGACAGATGTTAGCCTGCAACTGGCAAGTAAATATAGGCTATATTGGAATTATAATTTTTTCCTCATGTGATTATAGAGAGAGAAAAATTTCTGAAAGTTTCATTTGGAAACTACTGATTTATAGGTAATAATACTGAAAGAGAATAAAGAGGAAGAAGAGGGGTGCATGTGTGTGTGTGTGTGTGTAGAGGGAAAGAAAAAGACATGGGTGTGTTACATAGGGCAGGAAGTACCAAAGGAATTGTAGAGGCCTTATTAACATGGAAAATATAAGAAGCTGACAGTTGAATTTCATCTTTAATCTAACTCAAGTGTTTTCACAGTAATCCTAGAAAAAGACTATTTTTTGAAAAATTTTAAAATAGGACTGAATTTCAAATTTATATCTGTATTAATATATTTATATTTTAATGTGTGTATATATAGTTCTGTAGTTTCTTTCTCAAAATTACAGTAGTGGAATTTGCAATCTAAAACTTCATTGGGAAAACAGTTGCCAGTGTCAGCATAACTAAATATGCTCTCTAAACCAAAACAGTTAGCAATCAAATAAGTAATGAAATACCTGTATTAATCTATATATGTCTCTATATTACAAAAGCAATGCTATATTTCTTAGACACTTTGTCTTGAGATTGAAAAACTTCCCCACAAATCCCATGAGTTTGATGAGAAGCCAGAGATTTTTAATCGTAAACCCTGAAGAAATACTAGAAAGTGGAAATGGACAGGACTAGAAGCAGATACCATATTTAATATTTAGATTACTGTGTAGCTAAGTGGCACCCTGACTGCTTAATTACCGCAGTAACAACTGGTTTTAGTGATCAACAATACAAGTTGTGGTTGAACATCCTCCACTGCACGTAACATTCAAATATCAGCATCACGATATCACCAGTTGTTACCAGAAAATGTTTGCCATTCAATCTAGACAAGTACCAGGAAGGCAGATTTTTGTAATAAAATCTAACTATTGTGATGAGTTTGTTTAAGGTCATGATTAAGTTTCTGAGAAAATGTAGGCAATTTGTTAGCAAACCACATGGTTTTATATTTAGAATCCTCATTAGTAAACATTACATCGTATTGTAAAAATACTAATAATTAATTGGACCTTAAAATAATACTTAGACTGTACTACATTAACTTTGTATAATTTAGTATAATATTAAGGAACAGTGACTTCACTCAATAATATGTCCTGTAATTTTGAAAGGAAAGAAGAAACACTATTTTTAGATGTTAAAATATAATACATTAATTGTCATTTAAGGTAAAAACATTTAAACTAAACGTTAAAAGCATGCTTTTATCCTTGTAAAATGTCAGCAGAATGATCATGGTACTCTGTAACATCTTCTAAAAATTATGGAGTGGAAACACTTTGGGTTAGTTTTAAAAGCATTAAGATTAGACTCTGACCACAGGAGTTTTAATCTGGGCCATCAATGTATCTCTCTGATGTTTGGTAGCCTCATTTGTCATATGAAGGGTTTTATCTGTGCTCTCTGAGAAGCTGTCCGGAAAATGTCAGCATTTTACCTTCAAGAGAGGGAAATTACACATTTCTAATAGAAAATAAGTTAAGTAATAACTTATTACCTATCAATTAACTTAATAAAATAAAAACTTTAGATTTTACATAGCAAACTTTAGTCAAAAATTTTGTTAGTTTGCCAGTATTGATTGATGATTGCCACAGAGTGAGTGCTGTGTACAGAAGTATGGAGGGTGACTTAGTAAATATCCTGATTCTTCAGAAAATTATAGTAGAGGAGTCACACATATAAACTAATATTTTAAGGTGGTCATAATGAGTCTATCACAGACTGTGAAATGTGAATAGACAAAGATAAATTGGTATACTGAATTTTGCTCTACATTCTTCAATACTAGGGTGCCGAGACCAGCTCGGTCAGGGAGACCCTAACCCAGTGGCGCTAGAGGAATTAAAGACACACACACAGAAATATAGAGGTGTGAAGTGGGAAATCAGGGGTCTCACAGCCTTCAGAGCTGAGAGCCCTGAACAGAGACTTACCCACATATTTATTAACAGCAAACCAGTCATTAGCATTGTTTCTATAGATGATAAATTAACTAAAAGTATCCCTTAAGGGAAACGAAGGGATGGGCCAAATTAACTGCAGCAGGAACACGCCCTTAAGACACAGATCGCTCAGGCTTTTGTTTGTGGCTTAAGAATGCCTTTAAGTGGTTTTCCGCCCTGCGTGGGCCAGGTGTTCCTTGCCCTCATTCCCGTAAACCCACAACCTTCCAGCTTGGGCGTTAGGGCCATTATGGACATGTTATAGTGCTGCAGAGATTTTGTTTATGGCCCGTTTTGGGGCCAGTTTATGACTACCAACACTAGGGCTATTTTAAGCAGTAAAATTCTAAACTCAATACAATGTAAAAATTTGTATGTAAATTTATTGTGTGGCTCTTATTAACATGGGTAAAATCTTTGAACTCTTAAGCTTTGCTCTCTTGTCTCCAAAATTTCAACAAACTTCCTTCAACTGTAAGGCTTTGTGTTTCTAGTCTGCTGTAGGTATTTGCAATGGTTAATTTTATGGTCAACTTCATTGGGGCACACAATTCCTAGATATTTGTTCAGACATTATTCTGGATATTTCTGTGAGGGTGTTATGGGATGCAATTAATATTTATATCAATAGACTTTGAATAAAGCAGATTGCCTCCAGAATATGGGTCGTGAAGTTAACCAGAGGCTTGAGTAAAATAAAAAGAGTGGCCTCCTCTAAGCAAGAAAATTCTCCAGCCTTGAGACTTTGTCTGCAACATTGGATCTTCCTCATTCTACATGAAATTGTATATATATACACATACACACACATATACACACACACGTATATGTATGAAATCATGTATATAAGTTATATATTAATATCTAATTTAATAATATATTATGATTTATATTTTTACATATATAAATATAATTTCCTGTTGGTTCTATTTCTCTGGAGAACCTGGGTTGATAGATATAGATTCTGGTATTGAGAAATATTCTAGAGCTATAGAACCTTAAGGATAAATTTTCCTAATTGGTTCTTGGATTAATGAGTTCAGGGATCTGTATTTCTAGCTTAAGCAGTGCATAAATGACCTGAAAGCTTCTTTGTGGTTACTAAAAGAAACCCTTACCTCCTGTATCTATCTGTAGGCCTGTATCTATCTGCAGGCCTGCTTTACTGAACAGAGAAACAACCACTTGTGAGTGCCAGCTGTTTGCAGCTAGCTGCCTCCACAGCTGGGATTCTAAGGATGTCCCAGCAGGTGCCAAGACCTCTTTTTCTTGGGGATTCTCTCTCCTCTCCTCACCATGGCGTCAGCTGCCTGCAACATTTTGTTGGTGCAGAAAAAATGTGATTGGGAAGTTAATGGGCTTCAGGACTGAACAGGTGTGTATGCCAGAAATCCCATCTCTGCTGTTTAGACTTTTCTTACCATTTGTACCTAACATAGGACATCTGTGGTACCAATTGGTTTGAGACAAGATTTGTTAGCTTTCCAGTCTCTCTCTATGGGAATCCCAAAGACTAACCTAATTCCAAAGGCTAATTGGTTTGGGGGTACTGCATTTGTTCGTTTTAATATCTGTGTGTCTGTGATCCTTTACTTTCTTTTCTGGACATGGGCAGCTCAGTTTTCATGCCACCCACAAGCCCTTTGGGGCCACATCTTGGGTGACTGGGAGACTTACAGTTATGAACTCATGACTATAAAGATTTTATTTTATTGAAACACTGCTTGGCCTATGTCATGTTAGATAATAAATGGTAGCCTTTGAATGATTCCCTCCAGTATTACACTATATTACAATTGAAGTCATTCTGTCAAAGGTCTGAAAAATTGGATGATATATCACATGTCCGGGCATTTACGCTATTACACGATAACGATAGCCCATGAAGGATCTAGGTTAATTGTACAGAGGAACAGGAAGAAAGTCTCTCCCTTTCCAGAAAGTAAAACTCAAGAGGAAAATGATAATTATGATATTGGCCTCATAAATGCCTCAAATCCCTCTCCACCAGTGGCACCAGCCCCTTTGGAACAGATGAATGAGGCTCTGTACTAGGAATGCTGGCCTCATCACAATATGGCAAGAGAATAAGAATGGTCTCCCCTTCTATGAAATAGCAAGGTACCCAATTTGGTCAGGATATGACTGTGAAGCAAGGCAATATCCACTAAGACAGTATCCTATCAGTGGATTAAACAATCAAGGGTAGCCTGCCAAATAGTATTGGACCTACAGCCCATTCTCAATGTCTGACTTCTTATTTGGAAAAGTTCCAATCCACCTTTTAGGGAGAACCTACAGAGAATGGCTGATCTTTTCACCTACACTTTTGTTACCTAACAACCTGCACGGGAAGATGTACAGGCTTTCTTGAGCATCCTTTAAGTGCAGACAAGAAGAGGCTAGTATTAGATAATAGGTAAAGCCAATGAAGAGGCCCCACGCCTCCACCAAGAAAATCCAAATAGAACTCCTGACCTTGAGGGAGCTGTTCCACCCATGGATCCTAATTAAGGCCCTAATCATGGGAAAATACCCTGGCTGGACCATAACAAAAAATGCATCTTGGCAGGACTAAACAAAGGAGCACCAAAACACAAAAGTTTAAATAAAGTCCAGGCAGTTGTTCAGAAAGCAGATAAGGACCCTTCTGGAGTTTTAGAACATAGTTACCAGGCTTACTGCAAATACACCCATGCTGCTGTATAGGCTCCTGAAAATATGAGAATGATAAACACAACTTTCATCCAACAATATTAAACTCAATATTAAACTCAATATTAAAAGGAAACTGCAAAACAAGAGGGAGCATTTGGGATGAACTCTCAATTGGTGAATATTGCCTTTAGAGTATGCAATGACAGGGGGCTAGAAAGCTAAAATTGGTCATGATGTAGAAGGAAATAGTGGGAAAGGATTTTCTCTGAAGAGAAAAAAAAAAAAACAAAGGCAAATGACAGTCAAAGCAAAGTTCTAGGTTATGACCAATATGCCTACTGTTAGGAAAAAAGTCACTGGAAATCTGACAGCCCCTAACTGAAGAAAAATCAGAAAGATCAGAAAAAAAGACAGATAACAATAGGGAAAGGCACATCAGCAGATGGTGGAACAGAACTATGATTCCAGTAATGAATAAGAAAGCCCACTGGGTCCCCTAAATCTTTCAGAGGGGATTGTAATTTCCCCCTGGAGTGTCTGGTACAATTGGTAGTGGAGAACAAATTGATTGACTTTCTAATTGATATTGACTGGTGCAATTTAGTTCTAAACATTAGAGAGACAGGAAGTACTAAAATGACAGAACCTGTAACAGAGGTCACTTGTAATATGCAATATGTTTCCTCTGATTTTGTTTTTTAGATGAGTTTTTAAAAAGTTAGTATTAATTCTTTGAATGTTTGCTAGAATTTAATCAGGAAGTTAACTGTTCTTGGGCTTTTCTTTGTTGGGAGATTTTTTTTATTACTACCTAAATCTCTTTGTTATTATTCTATTAAAGTATTTATTTTTAATTCGGTATTGGTAGGTTTTTTGTTTCTAAAAATGCATTTGTTTCCTCTAGATTATCCAATTTGTTGGATTATAATTATCCATAATCATCCCATATAATCTCTTTTATTTCTGAAGCACCTGTTGTAATGTCTTCTCCCTCATTTCTGATTCTATTAGAATTTTCTGTCTTTTTTAATCAGTTAATTGAGCCAAGGTTTGTCTATTTTATTTTTTGAGAAAACAAAACTAGAAGAAATGGATAAATTCCTTGACACATACACCCTCCCAAGACTAAGCCAAGAAGAAGTCTAATCCCTGAAGAGACCAATAACAAGTTCTGAAATTGAGGCAGTAATCAGTAGCTTACCAACAACAACAACAACAACAACAAAAACAACAAAGCCCAGGACTAGACGGATTCACAGCCAAATTCTACCAGAGGTACAAAGAGGAGCTGGTACCATTCTTTCTGGAACTATTCCAAACAATTGAAAAGGAGAGACTACTCCCTAACTCATCTAGCATCACCCTGATACCAAAACCTGGCAGAGACACAACAACAACAACAGCAAAATTCAGGCCAACATCCCTGATGAACTTCAATGCAAAAATCCTCAATAAAATACTGTCAAGCCAAATCCAGTAGCACATCAAAAAGCTTATCCACCATGATCAAGTCGGCTTCATCCCTGGGATGCAAGGCTGGTTCAGCATATGCAAATCAATCAACATAGTCCATCACATAAACAGAATCAATAACAAAAACCACATCATTATCTTAATAGATGTCAAAAAGGCTGTTGATAAAATTCAACATCCCTTTATGTTAAAAACTCTCAATAAACTAGGTATTGATGGAACATATCACAAAATAATAAGAGTTATTTATGACAAATCTATAGCCAGTATCACTCTGAATGGGCAAAAGTTGGAAGCACTCCCTGTGAAAACTGGCACAAGACAAGGACATCCTGTCTTACCACTCCTATTCAACATAGTATTAGAAGTTCTGTCCAGGGCAATCAGGCAAGGGAAAGAAATAAAGGGTATTCAAATAGGACGAGAGGAAGTCAAATTGTCTCTTTTTTTTTTTTTTTTTTTGAGGCGGAGTCTCGCTCTGTTGCCCAGGCTGGAGTGCAGTGGTGTGATCTCGGCTCACTGCAAGCTCCACCTCCTGGGTTCACGCCATTCTCCTGCCTCAGCCTCCCAAGTAGCTGGGACTACAGTTGCCTGCCAACACGCCCAGCTAATTTTTTTTGTATTTTTAGTAGACGCGGGGTTTCACCATGTTAGCCAGGATGGTCTCGATCTCCTGACCTTATGATCTGTCCACCTTGGCCTCCCAAAGTGCTGGGATTACAGGCGTGAGCCACCACACCCGGCCAAATTGTCTCTTTTTGCAGATGACATGATTCTATATTTAGAAAACCCCATCGTCTCAGCCCAAAAACTCCTTAAGCTCTTAAGCAAATTCTGCAAAGTCTCAGGATACAAAATCAATGTGCAAAAATCACAAGCATTCTTATACACAAACAATAGACAAGCAGAGAGCCAAATCACGAACAAACTCTCATTCACAAATGATACAAAGAGAACAAAATACCTAGGAATGCAGCTAATAAGGGATGTGAAGGACCTCTTCAAGGATATCTACAAACCACCGCTCAAGCAAATAAGAAAGGACGCAAACAAATGGAAAACCATTCCATACTCATGGATAGGAAGAATCAATATTGTGAAAATGGCCATACTGCCCAAAGTAATTTATAGATTCAATGCTATTCCCATCAAATTATCATTGACATTCTTTACAGAATTAGAAAACACTACTTTAAATTTCATATGGAACCAACAAAGAGCCCATATTGCCAAGACAATCCCAAGCAATAAGAACAAAGCTGGAGGCATCATGCTACCTGACTTCAAACTATGCTACAAGGCTACAGTAACCAAAACAGCATGGTACTGGTCCCAAAACAGACATATAGACCAATGAAACAGAACAGAGACCTCAGAAATAACACTACACATTTACAACCATATGATCTTTGACAAACTTGATGAAAACAAGCAATGGGAAAAGGATTCCCTATTTAATAAATGGTGCTGGGAAAACTGGCTAGCCATATGTCAAAAACTGAAACTGAGACCCTTCCTTACACCTTATACAAAAATTAACTGAAGATGTGTTAAAGACTTAAATGTAAAACCTAAAACCATAAAAACCCTAAAAGAAAACCTAGGCAATACCGTTCAGGTCACAGGCATGGGCAAAGACTTTATGATGAAAATACCAATAGCAGTTACAACAAAAGCCAATATTGACAAATTGGATCTAATTAAACTAAACAGCTCTGCACAGCATAAGAAACTATCATCAGAGTAACAGGCAACCTATATAATGGGAGAAAATTTTTGCAATCTACTGATTTGGCAAAAGTCTAATATCCAGAATCTACAAGGAACTTAAACAAATTTACAAGCAAAAAACAAACAAACCCATCAAAAAGTGGGCAAAAGATATGAACAGACACTTCTCAAAAGAAGACATTTATGCAGCCAACAAACATGAAAAAAATCTCAACATCACTGATAATTAGAGAAATGCAAATCAAAACCACAATGAGATACCATCTCATGCAAGTCAGAATGGTGATTATTAAAAAGCCAAGAAACAATTAATGCTGATGAGGCTGTGGAGAAATAGGAATGTTTCTACACTGTTGGTGGGAATGTAAATTAGTTCAACCATGTGGAAGATGATGTGGTGATTTCTCAAGGATCTAAAGCCAGAAATACCGTTTGACCCAACAATCCCATTGCTGGGTATATACCCAAAGGAATATAAATTATTCTACTATAAAGACACATGCACATGTATGTTTATTGCAGCACTATTTACAATGGCAAAGACATGGAACCAACCCAAATGCCCATCAAAGGTAGACTGGATAAAGAAAATGTGGTACATATACACCACAGAATACTATCCAGCTATAAAAAGGAATGAGATCATGTCCTTTACAAGGACATGGATGAGGCTGGAAGCAATCATCCTCAGCAAACTAACACAGGAACAGAAAACCAAGCACGGCATGTTTTTACTCATAAGTGGGAGTGGAACAACGAGAATACATAGACACAGGGAGGGGAACAACACACACCAGGGCCAATCAGGGGGTGGGGGTGAGGGGAGGGAGGGCATTAGGACATATATCTAATGCATGCGGGGCTTAAAACCTAGATGTTAGGATGATAGCTGCAGCAAACCACCATGGCACATGCATACTGATGTAACAAACCTACGCTTTCTGCACTTATATCCTGGAACTTAAAATAAAATTAAAAAAAAGAAAAACCAATTCAGTTTTGTTGATATTTTCTATAGTTTCTCTATTATCTATTTTATTATTTTCTCTGATCTTTATTGTTTCTTTCTGTTAATTTGGGTTTTTTTTTTTCTAGTTCCTTGAGTTGCAAAGTTAAGTTGTTTATTTGAGATATATCTTTTATAGTGTAAGTATTAAGACAGCCAAATGTAAAGAAGTCCTCAGGGAAACTCCAACCGACCTGCACACCAGGAGGAGTGTGCACTGGGGTGGAGCTTCAGGAAGTCAGCATTATTTGCAGCAGGGAGGAGCCTGGCCTCTCTTTTTCTGGGATGGAACCTGGAATTCAATCTGTGGGGTGGGAAGCCTATCCTAGCAAGACTCTCACTCTGTGAAGAGTCCCTGTTTCTTCTTTTTTCCCTTTTGCCAAATAAATTCAATTTTTCTTACCTCTCAAAATGTCTGTGAGCCTAATATTTCATGGTTGTGTGACAAGGATCCTGTTTTTAGCTGAACTAAAGGGAAAGTCCTACAACAGTACTAGCATTATAAAATTTCCTTTCATCATTATGTTTGCTACATCCCATTAGTTTGAATATGTTTTGTTTTCATCTTGAGATATTTATAAATCCTTTTTAGAGTTTCTCTTTGACCCAGTGCTTGTTCAAGGGCATGTTATTAATTTATACACATTTTCTCGCTGTTACTGATTTCTAGTTTTAATACATTGCAGTTTGAAAAGATATTTGATATGATTTTGTCTTCTTAAATTTTTAAGACTTGTTTTGTGACCTAATATATGATCTATCCTCAAGATTGTCTCTCATGCACTTAAAAAGAATGTGTATTCTTCAGTGGTTGGATAAAAAGTATGTATATGTCTGGTAAGTTTATTTGGTCTACAATGTTATTCAAACCTGCTGTTTCCTTATTGATTTTCTATCTGGTGGCTCTATGTATTATTAAAGGTGGAATAAAGTTGTATTTTTTACTATTCATTTCATGTGGCTTGGCTTTTTATTTCAAAGGAGACTAAATATATCTTGTAAACAAGCTCCATTAAGTGATTCTTTTCTGAATTATATTTTTCAGAAGAGATTAAACATATAGTCGGTACTTAATATATATGTGTGTGATACTTCCAGAGATCCCTCTCAAGCTAAGAATGCAAAAACTAATGAATCTACTTGTAATTCTTTATCATTAACATGTGCTCTTTTCTAACTTATCCCATAAGAATCTCGCATGTGTGTGTGTGGGTGTGTGTGTGTGTGTGTGTGTGCATCTGAATGTCAGAGGCGTTCATTATTCAATTTTAAAAGTTATTTGCTTATTCATTCAAAAGTGAATTCTTCCCTATTTATTTCACATTCTTAGCTTTTATCTCTCTAAATAGACTAAGCACTACTTCTGTAAATACTATTTTGTTATTGTTACCTAAACTATATACTCCAGAATAACACTAAGTTTACCATAATCAACTATAAATAGCTGTGATTTGTCACAAAAATCACATTGAATCTAAAACTGGATGATTGATAAATCTGATAACAGTACTTCTTATATCTTCTTATTAATGCATGTTAATATCTAACAATTTTACAGGAAAAAAAGGGTATGCATGTGGGTGTGTGTGTGTTTGCGTGTCTGTGTGTGTGTCCATTTGGACTCAAGTTGCTTACTAAAGAAGCAAAAAATGATAGAAACAAAGTAACGCGTTGAATGAACTTCAAGTTGTTTTGTTAAACTTCATACTAAACAGATATGAACAGTGAGAGCTAAAGGTACAAGATTAGTGATATTTCAAGTTCTAAACAACAATGTAGTTGCTATTCTAAATGCATTTTTTAATAATATAATGTAATGCACATTATAAAAAATCCCAAAAGACAATCCCTCTTTTTTTTTGGAGTCTCTCTCTGTCACCCAGGCTGGAGTGCAGTGGCATGATCGCCGCTCACTGCAACCTCCACCTTCCAGGTTCAAATGATTCCCCTGCCTCAGCCTCCCAAGTAGCTGGGACTACAGGCATATGTCATTATGCCTGGCTAATTTTTTGTATTTTTAGTGGTGACGGAGTTTCACTGTGTTATCTAGGATGGTCTCCATCTCCTGACCTCGTGATCTGCCTGCCTCGGCCTCCCAAAGTGCTGGGATTACAGGTGTGAGCCACTGGACCCAGACCAACAATCCTCTTACATTGTTGCTTTTCTAAAAATTTTCAGGTATTGTTATTAAAAATAGAGGAGTGAATTAATTTAAGAAAAAATATAGTGTTGTTATAAAGAACAGTAAGTGGATCTTTTATTTCAAAGCTACTTACACCACAGAATAGGTTTTCTCCATAACTTATTATTGTTCCTATGGCAATGATTTATCATTTTATGCTTGTATATATAACATCTGAGAATCTAGTAATTAGTTCACCTCTTTGTTATATTTTTTCCATGAAGATTTTCATATGTTTAGAAAAGAAAAAAGAGGCAAATATATCTGTTAGCTTCTCAAATATAAATCAAGATTCCTTTTAAGGTCATCAGCACTCACAAATGATCTGATAGTCCCAAATAAATACAACTTTTGCTCTGATTATACAAATAAGCAAAGATCAAATAATATGTTTCTTATTGTTAAGAAAGGCACACACTTCAAATTATTATATTTGAAGAATGTTGCTATCTTTTGAATCAGAATGATTAGATATATAAGTAAAATAAAATATCATTGTATTCAGAAACATCACTTTTACTTGGAAAGACAGTGGAGTGGTGTTGCCAAGGTTTTCAGTGAGAACTGTCAAATTAGGCATTTCACATGCAAACTTCTCATAATTTAACGTTTGTATCTTGAAAGTATACAGGATCACAGAAGCTAATGTAGAGGTTCACTAGAATGATTCCAATCTAAAGCCTTTAAATGATTTTAAAGCTCTTTTATAAAGGGTGACTGAATAATATGCCCAAGGCTCCCTATATCCTGGGAAATTTAATATCTATGAGGTATTTAAAAAAGTAGTATTTACTTCTCACAACTGCAAATCACTCATGTAGAAGTCTTATAGAAAATAGAACAATAGTGAAAATTGTCTGCTGAATATAGTCTCTGAACTATGGGAATCTTATTGAAAATAAATGGAAATTCAGAAGTACACATACCCTAGGTCTCCATAAATTATACTTACAAACCGAGAAGGAACCATATTGCATGCAACTCTGCTTGCTCTCTAATTATAATCTCATTGTACCAATGTCAATTCACCTGTTATGAAGTGATACAGTTATATATGATGTTACCACTGAAGAATAAAATGAAGGGTACAAAGGACATCTGTGTGCTATTGTTAAAACTTCTTGTGAATATTTAACTATCATAAAATAAAAATAGTTTTTATAAAACCAAAAATGACAGTAGCAACAACAAAGCTATTTCATTAATTAATGGAAAGAGTTTTATAACCATAGAGTATAAGCAAGGTTCAAAATAATTTATGATATTTAAATATTTCTCTGGAATTTTTCTCCAGAATTTTTCTCCTTCTAAACTCAAATGCCAGCTTATCTGCAGCATCATCTACAAATGGGCAGCTCTATGAATCTTAGCGTTTGGGACTAGGTGTTGAGGATTAGGATGTGAATGCTATTTGTAAATTAGAAAATGTTTTCCAAATAGCGTTTATTATTATTATTATTAATGGTATTGATAGGCAGACACACCTGAAGTTTGTGTAGTGGTTTGTTAAACAGACTTGGAGTAAAATACAATTTCCGGCAGTAGAGGCAGCCCCTGAAACAGTAGATGTGTAAGAGAACTGGGGATACACTATGAATCTTAAATATCTCTGTACTGCGCAACACAGAGTGGGCACAGACAAAACTGTGAAAGGAGGAAGTATCGGCTGTGGTGAGTGAGGGATTTATCAACAAAAGCTGTCAGTAGTTTAACATAGCCTCGGCTCATTTAAGAGTTAACATAGTGTGCTAATCCATTTACAATTTACATGTCATTTTCAACATTCTCATAAACTGCTAGGAGATATGTAAATTGATGCATTTTTTTTGTTAACTGGAAAATGACTTAAAGACCATAGTATTTTTAATAATCTACATTGAATAGTTATGCTCCTAAAGATTTATCCTGAAAGCAAACCAAAGCAAATAATTTTTTGAAGTTATCTAAAAAAGCAGAAAATGTATATTCATCCAGATATGAAATGCAGTTAGTTATAACAAGAAAAAATAAAAACACACGTCAAAAATAGAGTTTATGTTGTAAGCTAAATAATGGCCCCAAAGATGTCAATGTCCTAATCTTCAAAACTCTTAACATGATATCTTGCATGGTAAAAGAAATTTTGCAGAAATTAAATTAAGAATCTTGAAATGGGGAAATTATCTTGTATCATCCCATTTGGTTGGCCTAATGTATTGAAAAGGGTCCTTACGAGGCGGAAGGCAGGAGATCACAGGGAATTGAAAATGCAACCCTGCTGACTTTGAAGATTGAAAGATCATGAACTAAGCAACACAAGTTCTCTATGGAAATTGGAAGTGCAACGAAACAGATTCCTCTACAGCCTCCAGAAGAAATGCCACTCTGCAGTCCCCACTGTAATCCTTTGACCTCCATAACTGCAAGATAATATATTAATATTTGTATTGCTTTAAGTCACTAAGGTTTCTTTGTAATTGGCTATTGGTTATGTGAGAGTCTGTGGTCACAATACATTGTTAATAGAACCTTATTTAATTATATGACACTATGTTTATAATACAAAGCCAAGTGAAAAAATAAATCTAAATGTTGATTACAGCAATGTTAATAGAAATCATTACAGATAGAAACCTGGAAAATTCTACAATATTGTATTTATACTTGAGTAGTAGAATAACGAGCATTTAAAGTTTATTCTTTATATTTACTTTATTTTTCTCTAAGAAATAATTATTTACATTAAATAATACAGTAGATCTTGCATAGCTTTTTATGGCACTTAAGAAGAGACTAAAGCTATTTGGTTGGTCTGTTGTTGAATTGATTATTTTTCAGTTGAGCCTTTCCGACTCCTTTCTAATGAGATGATTTAGGTACCTGCTATGGTTTGGATGTTTGTCTCCTCCAAACCTCATGTTGAAATTTGACCAGTGTTGGAGGTGGGGCTTGCTGGGAGGTGTTTTGGTTAAATTCCTCATAAATAGATCATGCCCTCTCTCAGAAGTAAGTGAGTTCTTTATTGTTTTCTTCAAGAGCTGGTTGTTCAAAGGAGATTGGCATGTCACCTCTCGGTCTTTTCTCCTCCTTCACTGTGTGATTTCTGCACAACACAACTCCCCCTCACCTTCTGTCATAAAAATAATCAGCCTAATAAGGCTTTCACGAGATGCAAGTGCCCAATCTTGAACTTTCCAACCATTATAATCATGATCCAAATAAAGCTTTTTTTTTAAATAAATTGTCCAGCCTCAGATATAAAGCAACACAAAACAGACTAAGACTGTACCTGACCACTTCAATTAAAAAAAAGTCTAGCCTTACTTGTAGGGAATTGAGGTACTAAATATATTAAAGTTTATTCGATCTTCTTTGGTGGGTGCTTTTTTAAACTTTACTATCAGTGTATTTCCAGGCCTAGCCAAAATGACATTTCTACTGTAATTACATATTACTTATTTTCCCAGAGGTGACAGATTTCTACCAAATAAATAACCTACTTCTTATAATATACATTTATTTTTCAGAAATTAAAGCCAGAAATTGTAGCATTCTGACACTTGAAAAAAATAAATGAGGATGCTGAGACTTAACAGGTTAATTTACTTGGCCCAGGATTCTTGTTCTTTTTTGTTTTTGTTTTTTTTTTTTTGAGATGGAGTCTTACTCTGTCGCCCGGGCTGGAGTGCAGTGGCGTGATCTCAGCTTACTGCAACCTCTGCCTCCTGGGTTCAAGCAATTCTCCTGCCTCAGCCTCCTGAGTAGCTGGGATTACAGGTGCCAGCCACTATGCCCAGCTAATTTTTTGTATTTTTAGTAGAGATGGGGTTTCTCCATGTTGGTCGGGCAGGTCTCGAACTTCTGACCTCATGATTTCCCCGCTTGGGCCTCCCAAAGTCCTGGGATTACAGGTGTGAGCCACAGCGAAGCTCTTCTACTAAGTATTATAAGATGCTCTGACTCTTGCAACACTAGCTAGTGATAAGAAGTAGGGAAGGAAGTAAGAGGTGTGACTGAAATCTAGGCCAGGCTAAAAAAGATTATGAACTTTAACTTAAACAAGGCTTAACTTAAACAAGGAGAGCATTTAGCAGAATTTGGTTATATTCGCTTTGCTATGATTTCCTCATTTTAAGTGGATGCTATGACTTTGGCAAATTCACTGAGTGGCAAAGTTTTGCTAATGTAGATTCCAGGCCATCTCATCTTTATCTTAATTGACTAGAAATTTCAGCCAAAGCATTTGGACACATTATGCTACTAGGCAAAATCACTAAATATTGTATTCCACCTTTCCACTGAATGAGATTTGTAAATAAATGAATAAAAAACATGTTTTAGTTATGTTTTGGAAAAAATTTTACTCCTTAAACTTACTTAAAATGTCTTGCATAATTTATGCTTATAATTTCTATAGGTTAGTTTATTTTAATTGTTTAAATATTGGAATTTTCTGATGTTTTTTGTTTTTCAATTCTGTTCCTAGTAACCAAATAGTAAATAAATTTTACAAGTGTTTGAGAAAGCTAAAAATAAATATTTTTCTAATGCAATATCAGCTTCTTTTTTACTTTTATCAAAGTAAAATATAATGAAGAACTTATAGTTAAAATGGGTAACTAAATTTTGCCATTATTACTGCCATGACACACATATATTTTGGTCAGACATGTTTTGTTTGACTATTATTCACGTTTTATAAAAATTAGGCCAGTTTTAAAAATCAGGAAATTTCACATAGTATATTCATACACTTCACATAATTTAGATTTCAGTTTTTTAAATAGTTAAAATTCCTCGCAACATATTACTCACAATGAAGGATGGCCACAATCAGAAGAATTTGAAGAAAGTTCTGTTTTAAAAAAAACATATGCATGCATGCACACAGAAATTTCCCTCAAAGCCCAGCAATTATACAACACACGCAGACACATGTATGCACAATTTATTATCTGCTATATCCTTGTATGTTACGGACCTTATAATTGTTTATATTTGGCATCTTTAGGGGTTCACAGTAAATAGAGATATAAAAATAAAGGGAGATTTGCAAAGGGGATTTGTAAAGTTTTCAAATAAAAACTCGCCTTTTTTCACAATTTTGTAAGTATCATTCTTCATTTGTCAGGAAGCATCAGACATGGATTCATATTTGCAGAGAGCTGACACTATGTCTCTCAAATGGGCTCAGAAACGTTCTGTCAACAAGGAGTTAGACTATTATTGTATCTTTATTTATTCTTTTTTAGTTTGATCAAGTGTTGACATTGCCTTCAGGCTCTGACCTTTCAATTCGCCAAATAGACAAGCAGGAGGTTAACTGCAGGGCATTCTGGGGCTTTTTATTAGCAATGGCCATTTATGGTACACAGTATTAAAGTAGTTGGCAAAAATGGTATGGCTTTTCTCAATTGTACGTTTAGTAACACTTAGCCAGCACATGATAGTCAATAATTTACTGGAAAAAAAGCTATAAAAACCTATAAAGGTGACAATTTCTTAACTACAAAGTAAAGTTCACTAAATGTACACTGCAAAAGGCAGAAGCGTCCAGGCATTTGAAGAAACAGATGATATACATTTATTTTAAAGTAAAGGGGAATGCCATTTGACAGAGGCTCCAGGGTGGCAGCTATATTTCTGCAGAGTGGAGTTTGCTATAAGAGCTTCACTGACTGGAATTAAGTGATAATTATATTATAAGAAAATGTATAATACATACCATCAACACTAACAAAAATGGTTTATTTCATAAAATAAATATATTTAGGAAGAAAAACAATCAGCCTGACATCTGCATTTTTAGTTAGTTTACATAGCATTTTCATTTATAATTTCCCATTTCATGTAATTCTCATAAGACTTTAAAAGAAAAAGAGAAATTTTTACTTTGGAAATGTACTTTCCAAAAACAAAACCATTACAAAAATTATTCAAAATGTACAAAAAGAGAAAAATAAATTACTGGGTGTTCTTTCAGTGAGGTGCTGGGAGACTTTGTGTTATCTATTCTATATTACGGTTCTTCAGGATCAGTAACTCTGAGATTTTCACTTAGTACAGATGCAAATAATTTATGTCCAGTGGAACAGACAATTCCACTGATAATAGTTTATGGTATTTTGAATATTAACCAGTTTTGTATCCAACCAAGAATGATATTCTAACGTTACCCATAAACACTTTGTTTCAAAACTTCTTTTTGGAATATTTTGAACATCTTAGGGATTCATTAATTAATGTGTTGCATAAAATATTTGGTATATGTTGTCTTATATATGCATGATTTTACCTTTTAGAAAATTATATGTTAAAGGTTCATATTTACATAAGACTAGTAGTATGTCAACTTGTAATATTAAAATCTTTAGAACTCTGGTGATTTCTGGCCTTTATAAACTTTGACAAATGTATTCACTTCCAGCATTCTTGCTTTCTACATTATGAAATAAGATGGATGATATCATATATATATACAGACACCATTCTCCTTTCAAAAATGTTATGATATTGTGATTCTAAGTGCTCTATTTGAATAAGGTTGTCCTTACTAAGCCATGGTGAAACAAGTAAAAACCCAAATAATCTTTCTTAATCATGGAAAGGAAACATCTAAGATTTAAGTTTATGCTGCTCTTTGAATTTCTCTTATGTAATCCATGGGGCTACAGTTTACACTGAAAAAATAATAGCTACACAAAACTGACAAAAGTAACAATCAAAGTGGCTGAATCTTTCCAGCCCCATTATTGGTAAATCATAGAATCAATGTCCCTTTTATATTGCTCTTTATTATTCAGTGTTTCCAGTTGTTTGAGATTCTCAGATAGTTAAAGCATGACGTCTTATGTTATCATTTCTTGTACCTCTTTTCTTTTCTTTTTTTTTTTTTTTTTTTTGAGACGGAATTTTGCTCTTGTAGCCCAAGCTGGAGTTCAATGGCATGATCTTGGCTCACCTCAACCTCCACCTCCCAGGTTCAAGTGATTCTTCTGCCTCAGCCTTCCAAGTAGCTGGGATTACAGGCATGCACCACCATGACTGGCTAATTTTGTATTTTTAGTAGAGACGGGGTTTCTCCATGTTGGTCAGGCTGGTCTTGAAGTCCCGACCTCAGGTAATCTGCCTCCCTATGCCTCCCAAGTGCTGGGATTACAGGCGTGAGTCACCACGCCTGACAAGTTTCATTTCTTAAAGCTTTCGTTTTAAATTCAGAATATTACCAAAGGGTGACGAGGTAGAGATTAGCCTAAATTCTGCAGGTTAACTTTCTGTGATGGTCACCAATTTAGCTTTGTAATCATTTTACTTAACAGTTTTTCTGATCCTGAGATTTAAGTCTGACCACATTCAATGCCAAAAGTTCGAGTACAAATTTATAGATATATGAAGAGAGAGAGAGAGAGAGAGAAAGCACTTGCTATCAAGAGCTTGAAATACAGGTTAAGGAGAAGTCTGTTTACAGGCTACTAGGCTACTTAGCTGGTACAGTATGATTTTCCTCTCATTGACTATCCCTAAGAAACTGCATTCTGTGATATTGAAATTACTTTAAGGAAAAATAAATCTTCAGGATTTATTTTTAAATAAATTTAAAGAATTTAAATTTAAATTTAAAACTACAAAGTAGTTTTCTTTAAAATGAGTACATTAAATATTGTACCTTTTAAGTTTTCTAACTATAAATAGAATAATGTGGTAAATTGAGGATTAAATGAGGGGATATGTGGAAAGCATTTAACTAGTTAGCACAATAATAATACAATCTATGCATTCAAAAATGGTGGTGATGGTGGTGGTGGTTGCTGCTGCTGCTATTATTACATTTTACCAGGTTGTAGTCTCTGTGCTGCTTTACTTGCATTTTCTTATTTCATTCTATAAATAACCCTGTAGGGAGGTACTTTCACCATCCTCAATTCATGAGTGCAAAATTGAAATGAAGAGAAGTGAAAAGAGTTAAAGTAATTTACCTAAAGTCACACAGCTGGTGACTGGCAGTGCCAGAATTAATACACTTTTGGAGTCAGATTTCACCAGTTTGAAATTTTGACCTGATTTTTTTTTTTTTTGAGGAAGTGGTAGGCAGCCTCCAGATGCCCCTCAAAGATTCTTATTTTGTGATATTAATCCTTTGTGTAGTCATCTTGCTCACTGAATAAGACCAACCTGTGTAACCACCAGTATACCATGTAAAGAACAGGATATGACTTCTGAAGCTAGTCCACACAAGTGCTTTTGGTGTTGAGTGTAAAAACTTATTACCTAACTGCGAGTCACATAGACTTGCTCCTATGTTCTCAAAATTTTATACTTTTACTTTCCATATTTAGGTCTATGATCTGTACTGAGTTGCTTTCTGTGAAAGATGCAAGCTCAGTGGTGTCTATGTTCATTTTTTTGGCATATGAATTTGGAAGATTTCCCTCAGATTCTGTTTTCTGGAAATTATTGTAGATAATTATTTGGTATCTTTTTTTTTTAACTTAAACTTTAAAGTTAAATTCAGCAGTGAAACCAACTAGGCCCAGTAATTTTTGTGGGGAAATGTTATTATTTATTGATTCAATTTCATTAGTAGGTATAGACTTCTTCATATTACTTATATACCTTTGTGTGAGTTATAGTAATTGACTTTGAGGAACTGGTCCATTTCATCAAAATTATCAAAATTCTCACAAAGAGTTGCTCAGAATATTCTTTCATTGTTATTTTAATGCCCATGGTATCACTAGTAATGGCCCCGATCTCATTTCTGATATTAATAACTTACATGTTGATGCTTTTTGTTTTGTTTAACTTGGTTAGAAGCTTATAGACTTTACTTACCCTTACATAAAAACAGCTTTGGGATTTCTCAATTTTCTCTACTGATTTTATGTCTTCAATTTCATTGATTTCTGTTTTATATATATATTTTTATTATGCTTACTTTAGGCTTACCTTGCTCTTTTTTCTCTAGTTCCCTAAAATAACATAATACTGATTTTGTTTTTTTAAAAATATGTCTTCAGTGCTATAAATTTCCTTTTAAGCACTGCTTTTGCTGCATTCCACAAATTCTGAAAACTTGTGTTTCATGTCTGTATAGTTAAAAACATTTTAAAAATATATTTTAGGGCTTTTCTTTAAGAAAAATCTGTGTGTTATTTAAAGTGTGTTGTTTGATTTCCAAGTATCTGGGGATTTTCTAGCTATTTTTTTCTGATATTTATTTCTATTTTAATTCCATTGTGATTTCATAAACTATTTTTATTATTTTAATAATTTCAAGTAGTATTTATTTACATACAGTGTGATCTACCATAGTGAATGTCCAGTCTCTCTTTCTTCTACTCTTGTGAACCAGTTATCTATGTTTCCCTTTTGAAAATTTTGTAGTTTTTGGATGTGCTGGTCTGGTTCAATTTCCACTCTTCTTTTTTCCTCTTTACATTTTCACTTGTGAAGTTTCTATTGACCTATTTTTTTTTTCGAGAAGAGTCTCTCGCTCTGTTGCCCAGGCTGGAGTGCAGTGGCACGATCTCAACTCACTGCAAGCTCAGCCTCCCGGGTTCGCGCCATTCTCCTGCCTCAGCCTCCCGAGTAGCTGGGACTACAGGTGCCCGCCACCACGCCCGGCTAATTTTTTGTATTTTTAGTAGAGACAGGGTTTCACCGTGTTAGCCAGGATGATCTCAATCTCCACTGACCTATTTTTAAACTCACTGATTCTTTCCTCAACTATGTCCAGTCCACTGCTGAGTACATTAAAGACGTTCTTCATTTGTTTTTTGTTTTTTTCTAGCATTTTCTTTGATCCTTTCTTAAAGTTTTCATCTCTTTTCTTACATTACCTGTTACTGTGTGTTGTCTACATTTCTATTGCAGCCCCTAATATGTTAATCTTAGCTATATTAAATCCCCTTTATGGTAATTCCAACATCTGTCTTATCTAACTCTGGTTCTGATACTTGCTTTTTCTCTTAAGAATATATATTTTCTGATGGTAGTTTCTTTTGCTGTGCAGAAGCTCTTTAGTTTAATTAGATCCCATTTATCAATTCTGGCTTTTGTTGCCATTGCTTTGACTGTAAACTAGTTCAACCATTGTGGAAGACAGTGTGGCGATTCCTCAGGGATCTAGAACTAGAAATACCATTTGATCCAGCCATCCCATTACTGGGTATATACCCAAAGGAATATAAATCATGCTGCTATAAAGACACATGCACACATATGTTTACTGCAGCACTACTCACAATAGCAAAGACTTGGAACCAACCCAAATGTCCAACAATGATAGACTGGATTAAGAAAATGTGGCACATATACACCATGGAATACTATGCAGCCATAAAAAATGATGAGTTCAGGTCCTTTGTAGGGTCATGGATGAAGCTGGAAACCATCACTCTCAGCAAACTATCACAAGGACAAAAAACCAAACACCACATATTCTCACTCAGGTGGGAATTTAATAATGAGAACACTTGGACACAGGAAGGGGAACATCACACATCAGGGCCTGTCGTGGGGTGGAGCAGGGGGGAGGAGGGTTAGCATTAGGAGATATACCTAATGTAAATGATGAGTTAATGGGTGCAGCACACCAACATGGCACATGTATACATATGTAACAAGCCTGCACGTTGTGCACATGTACCCTAGAACTTAATGTATAATAAAAAAAAAGTTTAAAAAAGAATATATTTTTTCTTTCCTTTGTCTTGCCTTCTTGCTGTGTCTTAACGGTTTTTATTGAAATCTAGACATGATGTACTGTATAACAGGAACTAAGGTAAATAGGTCCTTAGTGTGAGACTTTATGATAATTTGGCTCAGAGTCGGCCTGTGTTTAATGTTTGCTGTAGCTATAGGTGACAGATTCTTCTAGTGTCCTTGTTTTTGCCTCTTCTGTTAACTTTTGGCTTCCCTAAGTACTCATGCCCAAAGATAAGCTGTGTCTTGCAATTATTTTAGCTGTAATCTACTGTTATTACACTGGAGTGCTGTTGTTATGATGGTAAGGTTTGGGGGATTATAGAATTTTAAAATTCTATAATCTTAAAATTTTATGTCAATGTTTTAGTGAGCTTGTGCCGTATAGACTGTGACCTTCATCAGTGTTTTTTAGCCTCTCCATCCCTGAAGATGACACAGGAAGTTCACAGGGGTCTGGTGAGGCGGAAACACATTCTCCCGGGAGGAATAAGACTGGAAAAGTACTTTCCTCAGTTGAGTAAGCATTTGTTACAGAGTGTGCTCTGGGCATATTTCATTCTTGTTTTTGTTTGTTTAATTTTTTAATCCGTACATGAATTCTGATAATAGCTTTATTTGTAATGACAAAAACCTGTAAACAATCTGAATGTCTTTCAAAGGGTGAATGGTTAAGCAAACTCTGGCAAACCCAAGCAATGGAATACTACTCAGCCATATAAAGGAATGAACTATGGATACATGGAGCAACCTGAATGAATCTTAAAGACATTAGGCTGAGTGAACACAGTCAATCTCCAAAGGTTACATATTGTATGATTCCTTTTATGTAGCAACCTGGAAATGATAAAAGTGTGGAGATGAAGAACAGATTAGTTGTTGCCAGGGGTATAGTGTCAGTCTAAGTCTGAAGGCTTGAGAACCAGGAGATCCATTGGTATAACATCTATACTAAGTCCATGTATAGAGACAGAAGATTTATGTTCCAGATCAAAGACAATTCAACAGAAAAAGAGTGAATTCTCCATTACTCTACTATCGTTCTATTCAGGCCTTCAATTGATTGGATAAGGCCCATTCACATTGGAGAGAGCTATCTGCTTCCTCATTCTGCCAATTAAAGGTTAATCTCATCCAGAAACACCCTCGTAGACACCACAGACACTGAGGATGATGCTTAAAATATTTGGGTTCCTTGTGATACAGTCAAGATGACACACAAAATTAACCACCACATGGTATAAAATTAACCATCACACATAAGACCATCACTGATCTTAATCAGTTTCCAATTTCCACCTACCATTCTTTCAGCTATTGCTATCATTAATTTATTTTTATATGCTGAAAACACACAATACCTTACTACTATTCTTGCTGCAGACAGTTAATTACCTTTATGATAATAAAAGTTAAAAAAAAGTTACCTTCATGTGTTACATTTTGAATTTTCTTTATTACTTGATAGAAAAATACATGACTCCTATAATATTCCTTCTGAGTGAATAACTTCCTTTAACGTGTTTGGCATGGTTAGTTTTCTAGAAAATAATTCTCTTTTTTTCTAATATTGTGTAATCTTGCCTTCAGCTTTTAGTATGTTTTTATGCTATACTTCAGAGAGGAATTTTCTCTACATTCTCTATGTCTCAGAAATACCCCACCAAAATGTGTTATGTGATGCTTATTAGTGGTGGTGAGACATATTTACTAATTTATTATGTTTTTATTTATTGTTGTTGTTTTTTGGTTTGTTCCTGATTAAGCCTCATTCTTAGGCAGAAGCTCTGTTTCCATGTCTCAGCGAGGTATCCTTCACATTTCACCTTGTTCTCCTCAGTTGTGGTTCTGGACTCAGCATGTATTTCTGCCTCTCCCTAGGGGTCAGAGTTAATTTTTATGTTCTCTTTTATCAAGGTGACAGTATGTATTGTTCTTCTCAACACAGTTTAAGGCCTTTGTTTTCTAGAGACATAAGGGAGAGGGAATTGGATGCATTTCATTTACTTCCCATAGTAGCTCTTGTTCCCCCTTGGGCCTGTACTATAAGACTCAACAATCTTTTTTTGAACACCTGGTGAACTCCATACAAAAGAGCCAGCAAAGAGCATGTGAAGTTCCCTCGTAACTGTGGCCCCATGAATTCTGTACTCGCTTGCTAACCCACATTTGGCCTGTGTCAAATGGTTAACTGAATAGTGGAATTCTTCTTTCTAGTGTCCAACTGCAACCACCCTTGGTCAGCAAGTGTTCACATTCTAACTCCTCTTGTAGGCACAAGTGATTTTTTGATTTTTAAGTAGTTGGTTGCCTTGTGACATTAGCTCTCTAATCTCTAGAATAGTTGTCATAGAATATTGACAATAAGGCTTTTTATTGTTGTCATTGCATGTGGGAGCTAGCTTCTTTCCAGATTTCTAAATTCCCAAGCATAATCCAAAAATGTAATTTTTATTTTTTAACAGTGCATGTGTGTGTGTCAGAGAGAGAGATAAGAGGTTTTTTGTTTTTTGTTTTTTTTTTGAGTCAGAGTCTCACTGTCACCCAGGCTGGAGTGCAGTGGCACAATCTTGACTCACTGCAGCCTCTGTCTCCTAGGTTCAATCGATTCTCCTGCCTCAGCCTCCCGAGTACCCGGGATTACAGGTGTGTGCACCACCATGCCCGGCTAAGTGTTGTATTTTTAGTAGAGACAGGGGCTCACCATTTTGGCCAGGCTGGTCTCGAACTCCTGACCCCAAATGATCTGCCGGCCTCAGCCTCCCAAAGTGCTGAGATTACAGGCATGAGCTACGGCACCCGGCCCAAGAGGTATGTTTTCTAAATCATTGTCAGCAATAACTTCAATAAAAAATGGGAAATAGATACTGTCATTACAAACAAGGAACAACTGACATTTAAGGGGGCAACTGCAAAACACACACTTACACCTGACTTGATGGCTGTCTGTGAACATACAAGGTGATGGTTAACAATATTATCCCTCAGGAAACTGAAGATACAACAGTAATACAAGAGTTGTTTAACTGATGTTAATAATGAAGATTATGAGTCAATTTCTTTACTTTTTGTAGTCATCTTTAGTATCTGTCATGGTAATACATATTCACAAAGATGATGAAAGAACAATCTGTGTCTTCATGAGATTACAGTTAAACATAAGAGATGTTCATATAAACATCTCAAGTATAATATGGTGCCTCATAGAGTTTTTACATGAATTGAAACAAATTGAGAAAGGAAGACCTTAATCTACAGTGCCCATATGGGTCAAAGTGCCCAGGAAAATCCCACTTTACAAGTGGTGCCACAATGTCATTTTTAATGACTCCCTTTTACTCTTTACATAGCCTAGTTTAGATGATATTACATGGTCACTATACTTTATTCAACATGAGAACTTGGCTGTTCTTGAAAAATGACTAAGATTTGTGTAATTGAACGAAAACCCATGGTATAGTTGGGAAAGGATGTAGTCATAAGAGAAGCATGGAACATCATGGTTATGCTTTATTTAATCAGTAGAGTCCAAATGATATGATGACATTAAGGAAGATCAAGTTTGTGAAATAGAGAAGTGGGAGATTTTTAAGGATCTTTTATATTGGACTAGTTATGATTTTTCTATATACTAAACATAAATAGTTTAAAAATGAAATTAGAGAGACACATGGTCACATTAACATTATAGATCAACAATTTTACAGGTATGTAGAAGTTGGGTTTAAATTATTTTGCCTATATAAGGATAGAAAATGAACTCAAAACTCAGATACAGAAACAACCACCATAGAAATCCATTAAAGTATAAAACTCACAGAAACAACAAATACACAAATGAGAAAAAAACTATCATTACAGAAACACTCTAAATTGTAAGAGTAAACAATAAAAGATAAAGAAAAGAACAAAAGATATACAAAACAATCAGAAAAAGATTTAGAAAATAACAGTAAATCCTATTATCGATAACATCATTGAATGTAAATAGTCTAAATTCCCCAATTAAAATAAGAGACTGACTACATGGGGTTTTGTTTAAATAAAGACCCAACTATATGCTGCCTATAGGAAACTCACTTTACCCATCAAGACACATGTAGATTGAAAGTGAAGAGATGGCAAATATACTCTACATAAAAATAAATAAAAAGTACGCAGAAGTAGCTATAGTTATATCAGAAAAAAACAGACTTTATGTCAAAAATATAAAAAGAGACAAAGAAGATCATTATGTTGACAAAGAGATTGATTTTTTTTTATGAACCAACTATACTTTTTTTATTGCTGAAAGATTGATTCTTTAAGAGGATATAATAATTATAAATATACATGCACTCAACACCAAAGCATCCAGACATAAATAGCTAATATTATTAGCGCTAAAGGCAGATACAGACCTCAGTAGGATAATAGCTGGGGACTTCAACACCCCACTTTTGCCATTGGACAAATCACAGAAAATCAACAAAGAAACATCAGATTTAATCTGTGCTGTAGACAAAATAGACCTAATAAAAATTTAAAGAATGTTGTGTTCAACACCGACAAAATGTACATTTTTTTCATCAGCACATAAACATCCTCCAGAACTGTATTAGTCCATTCTCAGGCTACTAATAATGACATACCTGGGACTGAGTAATTTATAAAGGAAAGAGGTTTAATTGACTCACAGTTCCACATGGCTGGGAAGGCCTCACAATCATGGAAGGAGGAGCAAAGTCACTTCTTACACAGCAGCAGGCAAGAGAGCTTGTGCAGGGGAACTCCCATTTATAAAACCATCAGTTCCCATGAGACTTATTCATTACTAAGAGAACAGTATGGAGCAAAACCACCCTTGTGATTCAATTATCTCCACCTGGCCCCACCTTGACATGTGAGGATTATGACAATTTAAGGTGAGATTTTGATGAGGACACAGCCAAACCATATCATTCTGCCCCTGGCTCCCCCCAAATCTCATGTCTTCACATTTCAAAACCAATCATGCCTTCCCAACAGTCACTCAGAGTCTTAACTCATTTCAGCATTAACTCAAAAGTCCGCAGTCCACAGTTACATCTGAGACAAAGCAAGTCCCTTCTGCCTATGAGCTTATAAAATCAAACACAAGTTAGTTACTTCCTAGATACAATGGGGGCACAGGCAATGGGTAAATACACCCATTCCAAAAGGGAGAAATTGGCCAAAACAAAGGGGCTACAGGCCCATGCAACCCTGACATCCAGTGGGGAAGTCAAATTTTAAAGCTCCAAAACGATCTCCTTTGACTGTTGGTGGATCTACCATTCTAGGGTCTGGAGGATGATCACCCTCTTCTCACAGCTCCATTAGGCAATATCCCAGTGGGGACTCTGTGTGGGGGCTCTGACCGCTCATTTCCCTTCTGCACTGCCCTAGCAAAAGTTCTCAGTGAGGGCTCTACTCATGCAGCAAACTTTTACCTGAACATCCAGGCATTTCCATACATCCTCTGAAACCTAGGCGGGAGTTCCCAAACCTCAATTCTTGACTTCTGTGCACCTGCAGGCTCAACATCACATGGAAGCTGCCAAGGCTTGGGTCTTTCAACCTCTGAAGCAACAGCCTGAGTTCTATGTTGGCTCTTTTAGCCATGGCTGGGACACAGGGCACCAAGTCCCAAGACTGTGCAAAGCAACAAGGCCTTGGATTTATTACAGGCATGCAAAGCTAGTTCAATGTAACCAATTAATAAATGGATACATCACATCACACAGAATGAAGGATAAAAATCATATGATTATCTCAATAGATTCAGAAAAATATTTGATAAAATTCAACCCTTCATGATAAAAACTCAACGAATTAGGCATAAGAGAAACATACTCCACCATAATAAAGACTATATAACAAACTATAACTAACATTGTATTGAATGGGGAAACCTGAAAGCCTCTCTCTAAGCACTGGAATAAGAAAAGTATGCTCACTTTCAACATTCTTATTCAACATAGTGCTGGCAGTCCTGGCCAGAACATTCAAGGAAGAAAAAGAAATAAAGGACATCCAAATTGAAAAATAGAAAGCCAAATTGTCTCTCTTTGCAGATGACATGACTTTAGATTTAAAAAAAACCTTAAAGATTCCAGAAAAATAGGCTTTTATTTGATAAACAAATTAAGTATAAAGTTTGCAGGATATAAAATCAACATTTTAAAATCAGGACCAATTCTGTACAATAATAACAAAGTAGCTGAAAAAGAAATCAAGAAAGCGATTTTATTTACTCTGGATACAAAAAACAATCTAGGATTAAATTTAACCAATTGAGTGAGCAATCTCTACAAGAAAAACTACACAACTGATTAAATAAAAATGGAAGAGGACACAAACAAGTGGAAAGACATCCCATGCTAATACATTGGAAGAATTGTGTAGTAAAAAGTGACCATGCCACCTAAAGCAATCTGTAGATCCAATGGAATTGCTGTCAAAAAACCAATGACATTCTCCACACAAATAGAAAAACAATCCTGAAATTTGTATGCAGTTTATATCACACAAATCCCAAGCCCAGGCAGCGCAACTTGCAGCTTCAGAAGAGATTCCTTACTTATACTTGAAGTGCGGAGAGGCCAGAG
The DNA here is from genome assembly GCF_029281585.2 of Gorilla gorilla gorilla. NCBI lineage: Eukaryota > Metazoa > Chordata > Mammalia > Primates > Hominidae > Gorilla > Gorilla gorilla. Next base: position 59,527,806 of record NC_073232.2, on the reverse strand, counting down.
TAAAGAGGACTTGGCTTTGCAACTTGGATAACAGCTGCCCCACAGTAGAACAGGGCACCAAGCAGAGTCCTGAGGCCTCCATTCCAAGACCTAGCTCCTAGGTAACATTTCTAGACATATCCTGGCCAGAAGGGAACCCACTGCCTTGAAAGGATATACCCAGTTCTGGCAGGATGACCTGCTGACTAAAGAGTTCTTGGCCCTCAAATAAACATCAACGATACTTAGGCAGCACTCACTGCAAGCCTTGGGTGTGACCCAGTGCTGTGCTGGCTTCAAGTGTGACTCAGCATATTCCTAGCTGTGGTGGCCATGGGGAGAGGACCCTTTCTACTTGTGAAAAGAATAGAAAAGAGTAAACAAGACTTTGTCCTGCAGTTTGGGTACCAGCTCAGTCACAGTGGATAGAGAACCAAATAGGCTCCTGGATCCCGAATTCCAAGCCTTGGTTCCTGGAAGGCAATTACAGACCTATCCAGAGCCCAGAGGGAGCCCATTGCCCTATAGGGAGAAAGCCAGGCCTGTTAACAGTTACCAAAACCTGAATGAAAAGTCCTTGGGCCTTGAGTGGACATCAGTGACAGCCAGGCAGTGGTCACCGTGGGCTATCAAACCAACATACAAAAATTAGAAATATGTCTATATATTAACAGCAAACAATCTGAAAAAAATCAAGAGAGTAATTCCACTTACAATAGCTACAAAAAAAAGATAGCTGGGAATAAACATAACCAAAGAACTGAAAGGTCTCTATAATAAAACTGTGAAACATTGACACAAGAAATTGAAGAGGACACAAAAAAATGGAAAGATATTCCATACTCATGAGTTGGAAGCATCAATAGTGTTAATATGTCCATACTACCCAAAGCAATCTACAGATTCATTGCAATCAGTATCAAAAAGACAATGACATTCTTCAGAGAAATAAAAAAGAAAAATCCTAAAATTAATATGAAACCACAAAAGACCCAGAATAGCCAAAGTCATTCTGAGCAAAAAGAACAAAACTGGAGGAATCACATTACCTGACTTCAAATTATATTACAGAGCTATAATAACCAAAACAGCATGTCTCTGGCATAAAAACAGACACATAGACCAATGGAATAAGTACAGAGTCAAGAAATAAATCCATACACCAACACTGAACTAATCTTGACAAAAGTGCCAAGAACATAAATTGGGGAAAAGGACACTCTCTTCAATAAATGATGTAGGAAAGCTGGATATCCATATGCAGAAGAATGAACTAGATCCCTATTTCTCACCATATACAAAAATCAAATAAAAATGGACTAGATATTTAAACCTAAGAGCTCAAACTATAAAACCTCTAAAGTAAAACTTTGAGGAAACTTTCCAGGACATTGGTCTGAGCAAAGATTTCATGAGTAATATTCCACAAGCACAGGCAAACCAAAGCAAAAATGGACAAATGGGGTCACATCAAGTTAAAAAGCTTCTGCCCAGCAAAGAAGGCAATCACAATCAACAAAATGAAGAGACAACTCACAGAATGGGAGAAAATATTTGCAGACTATCTATGTGACAAGCGATTAATAAGCAGAATATATAAGGAGTTCAAACAACTCTGTAGAAAAAAAATCTAATAATCTGATGAATAAATGGGCAAAATATCTGAATAGACATTTCTCAAAAGAAGATATACACATGGCAAACAGGTTTATAAAAAGATTCTCAGCATCATTAATCATCAGAGAAATTCAAATCAAAGCTACAATGAGATATTTCACCCATGTTAAAATAGCTTTTATCCAAAAGACAGGCAATAATGAATGCTGGTGAAAGTAAACTAGTACGGCCACTATGGCGAAGAGTATGTAGGTTCCTCAAGAAACTAAACATAGAACTACCATATGTTCCAGCAATCCCATTGCTAGGTATATATCCAAAAGAAAGGAAATAAGTATGTGAAAGGGATATGTGCACTCCCATGTTTATTGCAGCACTATTCACAATAGCCAATATTTGGAAGCAACCTAAGTGTCTATCAACAGACAAATGAATAAAGAAAATGTGGTATCTATAGAGAATGGAGTAATAATCAGCCATAAAAAAGAATGAGACCCTGTCATTTGCAAAAACATGGATGGAACTGGAGGGCATTATGTTAAGTGAAATAAGCCAGGCACAGAAAGATAAACTTCACATGTTCTCACTTATTTGTGGGATCTAAAAATAAAAACAATTAAGCTCATGGTCACAGAAAGTGGAAGATTTATTTTTCAAATGAAAAAAATAATGTTAACAAGCAAGAGATTCATGCCAATACTCAGTAAGAATTTGGCAAAATAGCCTATTATTATAAATATTAAGAAATTATGTAGATTGTGGTGTCACATTATTTTTCTTTTACCTTTCAAAGCTTAACATCACAGACATTTAAAACAGGCTTGCTCTCAAAGGAAATACTCAGGTGTATTTCCTATCCCATTTCCGCAAGTTATAATGATAAAATACAAAGGAAGGAAACTTCTAACAGCATTGAGATTTGGAGGGGAAAATGAGTTGCCATACAACTCTGAATTCTTAAAATAACCTTCCTTGGAGTACTTTAAATCCCAACGAGATACATAATTAGACACTTATTCTGTAATTTGAACACTGACAAACCAAACACTAGCTAATATTTTTGCACTTAGTTCAGAATGTTAATTTAAAAGATAAAACAACCCAGTATCCTGTGATAGGGCTGTGATCCTGGATTGTTTCATCTTTCATAAAAAGCCTCCTTATCAAAAATATTATATTAACTTGCCATTACCTTACTTTTTATCATTCACTCTTGAAATGAAGACTTATCTAGAGGAAGAAGATATAAGAAAACCCCAAACTGAGTCTAAGAAATAAAGCAAAATTGTCACCAGAGTTGAAAATATTATTTGTCCTCTGAATTTTCTCTATTCCTTTATAGAGGTGTTCAGATTTCATAAGCCAGCATGAACTGTCATCCTTAGGATAATAAAGTATTAGTGTATAGAGTCTTGTTCAGATAATCAAAAGTATAAAACGCTACTGAGTTATTACAAATACCAAGGAGCAGCCTAAATGGAGAAAAGAAAATCCAAAAATGAGATTCTTGGTTAGAGTTTAAGGTGAATAAAGAAGTAGAATTAACAACGACTAAAACTAAAATTAGTTTTGTCTTCAAAGCATCAGAAATTCAAATACCAATATTAATTGACATTGCTAATCCCAGTTATCTAAATAAGATGCCAAAATGTTTGCTCTGAAGGGCTAGACATTAAATATTTTAAGCTTTTTTGGCTATATGGTCTCTGTTGCAATAGCTCAATTTTGCCATTGATTTTTTAAACTCCACAGCTGATTCTTTTCTGAGACTTCAAATACACACCTATCAGATCACTTATTATTGCCCTATAGGTCACTGAGACTGAAAATTCATTCATAACTTTTTTCTTTCTGTGCTTTATAATAATCTTTATTACAATGTCTTCAAACACCCTAAACTTTTCTTCCACAGTGTCTAATATGCTGGTATTTTCATCCAGTAAACTTTGCATTTAAGATATTGTCCATTTTTTCTGTAAAACTTCTATGTAGTTTTTTAAATATATATTCTGTTTGTCTCCTTATTATAAGCATGTTTTTTTAAACTAAGTCATCATAGGTGGATTACTTTAAGTTTTATTTCAGGTTCAGGGGTACATGTGCAGATTTGTTATTGGTAAAATAGGTAAATTGCATGTCATGGCAGTTTGGAGTACAGATGATTTCATCACCCAGGCAATAAGCATAGTACTCAATAGACATTTTCAATCCTTACCCTCCTCTGACCCCCACCCTAAAGTAGGTCCCAATATCTGTTCTTCCCTTCCTTGTATCCATGTGTTCTCAATGTTTAGCTTCCACTTACAAGTGACAGCATGTAGTATTTGGTTTTCTGTTTGCTTAGGATTATGGCCTCTAGCTCAATCTATGTTGCTGCAAAAGACATGACCTTATTCTTTTGTGTCTACAAATTATTGCATGGTATATGTATAACACATTTTCCTTATCCAGTCTACTGTCGATGGGCATTGAGATTGATTCCATGACTTTCCTATCATGAATAGTGCTGTGGTTAACATACATGTGCGTGTGTCTTTACGGTACAATTTCTATTCCTTTGAATATATACCCAATAATGGAATTTCTCGGTCAAATGGTATTTCTGTTTTAATTTTCAGAAATTGCCAAACTGCTTTATATAATAGCTGGATTAATTTACATTCCAACCAGCAGTGTCTAAGCAATCCTTTTTTTTTCTGAAATCATACCAGCATTTGTTATTTCTGACTTTTTATAATAGTCATTCTGACTGGTGTGAGATGGTATTTCATTTTGTTTTTTTATTTTCATTTCACTAATGATTAGTGATGTTGAGCACTTTTTTCATATGCTTGTTGGCTATGTGTAGGTCTTCTTTTGAAAACTGTCTATTCATGTCCTTTGCCTACTTTTTAATGGGGTTGTTTTTTGTATGTTAATTTGTTCAAGTTCCTTACAAATTCTGAATACTGATTTTAAACTAAATGGCAAAAACGATTAATGGGGAAAGGATTCCCTATTCAATAAATGGCTAGCCATATGCAGTAGATTGAAGCTGGACCCCTTTCTTACACCATATACAAAAATCAATTCAAGATGGATTAAAGACTTAAATGTAAAACTTAAAACTATAAAAACCCTGGAAGATAACCTAGGAAGTATAATTCTGGACATAGACTTTGGCAAAGATTTCATGACAAAGATATGAAAAGCAATTGCAACAAAAACAAAAATTGACAAACGGGACCTAATTAAACTAAAGAGCCTCTATGCAGCAAAAGAAACTATCAACAGAGTAAATATTATAGCTGTTTTTTAAGGTCCTTATTGACTAATGCCTCCATTTCTGTGACTTCTGGGCTTGTTTCTATTGATGAATTCTCTTCTAAATTTGTGTCAAATTTCCATTCTTTTTATATGCTTAGTAATTTTTGATTAGATATTGGAAATTCTAGTTTTATAATGTTGAGTACTTCTATTGTGTTGCCTTCCTTTAATCAGTGTTGGTCTTCATTTCATTAGGTGCTTCAGTTTTGTGTCATCTACTTGGACCTTTCTAAGAAAGTATTTTATCTATCTTTTGTCACATCTTCACCATTCTATTCTTTAGTGAGTAATTAGACCCACTACTAAGTCTTTCTGTGGTCTCCACCAAAGGCCCTAGTTATCAGTAATGATTCTCCACTCTGGCTGGATAGAATTCACGTGTCTGTATGATTTCTGATTAGCATTCTGTATTAGCCAGGCTTCTCTAGAGGGACAGAAATAATAGGATAGATGTGTATATAAAGGGGAGTTTATTTAAGGAATATTAACTCACATGATCGCCACAGCCCACAATAGGCCATCTGCAAGATGAGGAGCAAGGAAGCCAGTTTGAGTCCTAAAGCTGAAGAACTTTGAGCCCAAAGTGTGAGGACAGAAAGCCTCTAGCATGGGAGAAAGATGTAGGCTGGGAGGCTAAGCCAGTCTAGTCTTTTCACAACCTTCTGCCTAATGTTTATTCTGGCCATGCTGGCAGCTGATTAGATTGTGCCCACCTGGATTAAGGGTGAGTATGCCTCTTCCAGTCCACTGACTCAAATGTTAATCTCTTCTGGCAACACCCTCACAGACACACCCAGAAAGAATACTTTGCATCCTTAAATCCAATCAAACTGACACTCAGTATTAACCATCATACATTCATACTCAGTTTTTAGCTCCCCTTTCACTCCTTGCTAGGTTTCATGCAGTTTTACCCTATACATGAGTAGCTTAGTATTTAGAGAGACTCAGTGGTACCTCTATGAAGATTTCTGGAATTATTTTTCTGCATAGTTCCCTTCTCTCTGGAATTCTCTTCTACAGCTTCCAGTCTCCTAGGACTCTTGAACTTTAATTATTGTTTCCTTGTTATACTGTCTCTAATTTCCTTACTGTCATGTGTTCTGAAATGTTTCCCCAGTCAAAAATCTGAGGTATTATAGGTTTTACCATTTGTTTCCTTTATTTCTGGAATCCCAGTGCTGCACTTCTGGTGAGAAATTGTTTGTTCATATATTTTTACAGATTATTGTTTTGATTGTTTACAGTGGAAGGATCACCCTTGTCTCTCTTATGCCATTATAGCCATAAAGAGGTTTTTTAAATTACAAATAATTTTATTTTTATAATTTTTATTTTTATTATTGTCTAATGTTTTTATTTCCATAGGTTATTGGGGGAAAAGATGGTGTTTAGTTACATGAGTAAGTTCTTTAGTGGTGATTTATGAGATTTTGGTGCACCTATCACCTGAGCACTGAATTTGTAATTTTTATCCCACAACCCCTTCCCATCCTTTCCCCCTGAGTGCGCAAAGTCCACTGTGTTATTCTTATGCATTTGAATCCTCATAGCTTATCTCCCACTTATGAGTTAGAATGTAAAATATTTGGTTTTCTATTCCTGAGTTACTTCACTTAGAATAATAGTCTCCAATCTCATCCAGATTGCTGCAAATGCCATTAATTCATTCATTTTTATGGCTGAGTAGTATTCCATTATATATACATGTCACAGTTTCTTTATCCACTCATTGATTGATGGGCATTTGGGTTGGTTCTACATTTCTGCAATTGTGAATTGTGCTGCTATAAACATGCATGTGCAATATCTTTTTTGTATAATGACTTCTATTCCTCTGGGTAAGTCCCCAGTAGTGGGATTGCTGGATCAAACGGTAGTTCTACTTTTAGTTCTTTAAGAAATCTCAACACTGTTTTCCATAGTAGTTGTACTAGTTTACATTCCTGCCAGCAGTGTAGAAGTGTTCCCTGTTCACCACATCCACACCAACATCTATTATTTTTGACTTTTTGATTGTGGCCATTCTTAAAGGAATAAAGCGGTATTGCATTGTGGTTTTGATTTGCATTTCCCTGATTATTAGTGATGTTGAGCATTTTTTCATATGTTTGTTGGCCATTTGTATATGTTCTTTTGAGAATTGTCTATTTATGTCCTTAGCCCACTTTTTGATGGGATTGTTTTTTTTTTCTTGCTAATTTGTTTCAGTTTGTTGTAGATTCTGGATATTAGTCCCAACAGTGATCAGAGTAAATAGACAACCCCACAGAGTGGGAGAAAATTGCCATGAAGTGTTTTAAAGTAGGTTTTATATTGGTATGACTAGTTACAGGGTAAGGACAATAAGGAGACATCTTTCTATCTGTTTATTGATTCATACTACTTGTAATATGTTTTATAATTCTGTAATTCACCCTATTTTTGAATATTTTATTGATTTGCAAATTTTAAAATGTTCTAAGAAAAAAACAACCCTTAAGTCCAAATGTATGATTCTCAATCCTTTCATTTGTATTGCTTGGGATAAAATAAAAAGGTAAAATTGTGATTTATCTTAAATTGATCTCTGATCTCTCCTATTAAAAAGCAAAAGTAATGAGAGGTTTCTTATACTTTTATTTTTCTTTACATCTTATTTTTGGATAGCCAAAACTTTGCCACAATTGACTTTTATGATCATACTGGGAGGTAAGTTTTACTTCATTCCTGCCAGCCCATTTTGGTGAAAAACCAACATATCTCAAAAGGTAGAATGTAAATAGCTTTCATCATTGGAAAGTTAATTATAATCTGGATTTTCCTTGTGAATATGGTTGTCTGTTTCTTTCCTGTTCCTTCCTTCTTTCAGAGAATTAATTACTCAACAATGAACCTATGCCCTGTTTACTCTGGATTTGCTTTTTGATAGCCTCATGACAAACTATGATGGATTAGATCTCATCAAAGCTGTCCCTTCTGTGTTACTCAGCTATGAATACCACTCTATAAAGTGCTTTATGTCACCACAGAAACCTAGTTTTTGAATGCCATCCATTGTATTCTGCTCAAGCTAACATCAGTGATGCAACTCCTATATACGTTTTTTTTTTTCTGGCTTATTCTGACTGGCAGTTGTCCATGACCTAGTACTAAGTCATTTGATTTGATCAACATATTAAAGAATTCATTTTAGGTTTTAGGAACAAAATAGTTTTATTGTCTTCTCTTTGAGTTTCTCAATTCAAAAATGTAGAAAATGAGATTATTAAAGACTGCCTGGTGTCCCCATAACAATTGGTGTGTTTGTCTATGGACAAATTATAGTGAAATGCAAGCATTTCATATATACAGCATTTTTGTTACTGAATTTTAATAATGAAAACCAGAATGTAATTTGAAAATATAGCTTAGATTTTAGCATGATTGAGTTATTAAAAATCTCAGATCAAAACTATTCTAGGCCAAAGCAATAAAATGAAAGAATGTGTCAATATATTTTTCTTTATCTTCAAGTATAAAGGTAGCCAGATTCAGCAAATAAAAATGAGAGACACCCAATTCAATTTGAATTTAACAACAAATATATTTAGTGTAAGCACGCCCCATAGAATATCTGAAATATGCTTTTACTAAAAAAAATCATCATTTCTCTGAAATTCTACTTCAACTGGAATGTTACCAGTTAAACCATGCCAATGGCAACACATTTTCTATACTATTTTCTGCATAGTTTGAAAAATCATTACAACATGCAAATTATGCTTCTTTTTCTCCATTGCTCAAATACAAACAACAGTAACAACAAAAACCCTTTCATTTGCCTAGTTTGTGGATGTTTTAAGGGGTGCCAGTTGTGGTGTGTCTTACATTGAATTCCTTTCTTGTTTCCATGCTGTCTCCCTTCCTAGGATCATGATTTTGGTGAAGTCTAGGCAGTAAGCAAGGCCAGCAACATTGGAGATATCCTCATAGGAGGTAGCTTCTTCTCGTTAAATATACAATACTCATTCACTCATTATAAACTTTGCTGCCTCCACTGTGAATGCTCTCTTTATAATTTACCTCTACCATAAAAAAAAGTTTCCTTTGTGTGATGGTTAATACTGAGTATCAACTTGATTGGATTGAAGAATGCAAAGTATTGTCTATGGGTGTGTCTGTGAGGGTGTTGCCAAAGGAGATTAACATTTGAGTCAGTGGACTGGGAAAGGCAGACCCACCCTTAATCTAGGTGGGCACAATCTAATCAGCTGCCAGTGTGGCCAGAATGAAAAGCAGGCAGAAGAACGTTGAAAAGACTAGATTGGCTTAGCCTCTCAGCCTACATCTTTCTCCCATGCTGGATGCTTCCTGCCCTCAAATATTAGACTCCAAGTTGTTCAAATTTTGGACTCTTGGACTTACACCAGTGGTTTGCCAGGGGCTCTTGGGGTTTCAGCCACAGACTGAAGACTGCACTGTCTGCTTCCCTGCTTTTGAGGATTTTGGACTCAAATTGGCTTCCTTCCTCTTCAGCTTGCAGACAGCCTATTGTGGGACTTCACCTTGTGATCTTGTATGTCAGTACTCCTTAATAACCTCGCCTTTATATTTATGTCCATCCTATTCTGTCCCGCTAGAGAACCCTGACTAATATGCCTTGGCACCGATGTCATTGCCTCTGCTAGGCCATTTTTTCTATCCTAGTTCTCACCTTCTCAGGTTGTAATACATTAATATCAAAATTTTCTCTTCATACCATTTCACACACAAAATTTGGTTAATCCTCATCACTTCTTTCCTTTTCTATTCTCTCCCTAATTTAGAAAGAAAAAAAAATGGAAACAGCTTTAAAGCCATCATGTGGAGTCGAATAAATCTGGTATCATGGCTATTACAGGAAAGATATGGTATCCAAATGCAGAGTATTGGAGGCCAGGAAAAATAAGGACATCCAGGGCAGGGTAGGCCAGTATGAGGAATTAGTTTCTGAGGGAGAAAGGAAGATGAAATGTGGAGGTTAAGATGAAGAGGAGTGATACCACCTGTTTCCACAAGATAGGGTGGCCTAGCACAGGAGTCAGAACCTGGACAGTGGGAGGAAGGGATGCATGTAACGGGGAGGGGGGAGCATTAGATAATAGAACAAGGAGGGCCAGTCCTTAAGTCTACAGAGGAGAGAATCAGTATGAGGTCCCAGAGCCTGAGCAGGATGAGTAAAACATAAACATGGAGGGGCAACCTAAGGCAAGTGTCAGAGCCTAAGCAAGGTTAACAGGGTATTTACACCACAGAGGCATAACAGCACAGATGTCAGAAACTGAATGTGGAGAAGGAGAGCATCTGTGTCAGAGTCAGGGCAGTGAGAACTCCAGGATTTGTTTATATAAAGGAAGGGTTATCAGATAGAACAGAACAACCAGTTAAATTTGGAGTGTAACATTAAAGTGAAATCTCATGTGAACTATGGAGTTTGGGTGATAAGGATGTGCCAATGTAGGTTCAACAAATTGTAACAAATGTACCACTGTTATGCGAGATGCTAATAATGGAAGAAGCTATAAATTCCTGGGTGCAGAATGTGTATGGGAAATATCTGTACCTTCCACTCAATTTGTTTGTGAATCTAAAACTGCTCTACAAAACAGTGTCTATTAAATTTGGATTTCAGATAAAAAAGAGTGAATCTGGAAGCTCCCATACAGAAAATGGCTCTAAGTAAATATATTGGTGATAATGGGAGTAATAAGAGTTGGGTTTTTAGGTGCAGAAGAGATATACAAATTTACAGATGTACAGAAATTTACAAATACGGAAAAAGAGAATACTGCAGTGGTAACAGTGTTGGGAACAGTGTATAACCCATAGTTCTTCAATATATGTAAATTAATGCACACACACAGACACGTAAACACACATACATACACACACATACACATATGCAAATACATACATATATTCCCTGGCTCTGTTCATTTAGAGGATCTGGGAACAGTGCTACCGCAATAGCAATGTGTAAAACTAGCACCCGATCCTGACTTCTAAGTATTATTCTACATTACAGTGATTCGGGACTTCTTATAGATATAGTTAATTCCAGGCCTGGGACAAAGAAAGTATATGATAAGCCTCATATATTCTGTTTTGCCAATAATAAAAAGTGTTCTAAAAATGATGGAGATATGGCAAAAGACATAAAATCACTTTAAAGGAGCTATTACTATACAAATACAGAAGAACCTTATTCTCAAACTAAAAATAATATTAACAGATTGATATGGTTAGGCTTTGTGTCCCCACCCAAATCTCATCTTGAATTGTATTCCCCATAATCCCCACGTGTCAAGGGAGAGACCAGGTGGAGGTAATTGGATCATGGGGGCAGTTTCCCCCAAGCCGTTCTCATGATAGTGAGCTCACAAGATCTGATGTTTTTATAAGTGTTTGGTGGTTCGTCCTGTGTTCATTTCTCCTTCCTGCCACCTTGTGAAGACGGTACCTTGCTTCCCAATTGCATCCTGCCATGATTGTAAGTTTACTGAGGCCTCCCCAGCCATGTGAACTGTGAGTCAATTACATCCCTTTCTTTTATCAATTACCCAGTCTCAGACAATTCTTTATAGCAGTGTGAAAATGAACTAATACACAGATTGTCACTGTTTGTATAACATGCAAAAGTATAAGTCCATATAGGTATAAGCTAATAAAGACTAAATTGAAAGTTTGATAAGGAATGAGTACACAATATGGAAGAAACTCCTCAAAGAGAAACTCATTAACTATAAACATAAAATTTTTAAAATTACTCTCTGATTTTAAAATCAGAGAAACCTTGCAAAACACCTCAAGGTAATAATAGTACAATTTTCAGTAACAGAATAAAACAAAATTGAGGAATCAATGAATGGAACACAGAATTATTTCTCTGCTATCCCCACCAAAGTTACATAACCTTAACCTAATGGTAAGGAAACAGCACACACACTCAGATTGAGGGAAAATGTATATAACTGTCATATATATATATATATATATATTTTTTTTTAAGTGTCAAGGTGATAAATGTTAAAAAAAAAAGAGACTATATGATCCTAAATTTGGTGCATTGACTATAACGGACATTATTTTGACAGTAAGAAAAATGCCAATATTATATAAGGATTAGGAGATAGTAATGTGTCAGTGAGGCGTGAGGCTCTGGATTCTAATGGTTATAGTGGAATTGTGTAGAAGAATATTCTTGTTTATAAGAAACACAGTCTGTGTCTTAGAGGATGATTGGCCATTAGGTTATTAACTTACTTTCAAATGACTCAGAAAAAAATTTTCTGTACTGTACTTGCAACCTTTCTATGGGTTTCATTTTGGCTCATTTTCCTTAAACCTGCAAAAATAATATTTGCAGGGAAATATCAACCTTTTTTAAAGAATTTTAAAAATTCTAAGCTTGACCTGATATAAAATGTCAAACATGGCCGGTTGCCTGACATGTCTGTTTACCTGTAAAGAAAAAATCCCTAACAGCAAATAAAGTGATGGACATTTATAAACCCCAAAGCCTCATACTTTTACATTTTTCAGCAATTATTTGTTGACATAAAGCAGTTTGCATCCTATGTTTCTCAGATAACTGTTCTGAGAGCAAAGAAAACCTGCTATTCCAAAATCAGATGAAAACAAGCTGAATTCCTATTCTTGATGAAAAGCACTCTCACTCTTCTTTCCCTTATGTAGATTCTAACACAGTCTTCCTTAATGACAATGCTGGGCCTTTTTATTGTTGTTGTTTGTTAATGCTATAATTGTGACTTTTGTAAATTACACAGATGTGAACCTTTCTGTTTGTCATTCAGAGAATGTTGTACTAACTATACCAAGCTTATGTTAAGTATCTAAAGCCCAAATAATTCTGTTAATTATCATCAATTCGTTCCTTTCTAGTCCTGTTATACTCACATTTTACCGGAAGAAAGCAAAGCTTTTGGCCGCACAACATAATGTAAGTGTGGCTAGGCAATAGAGAAACTTCTGGGTGGTCCAGGAAGCATCCAGTACCACAACTGGATGACCTGGAATAAACCCTGTGCCTCCCTTTGTGCACATTTTATTAGCATTTCCCTCCGGTAGAATTATTGTCGGTTACTTAGATTATATGTAACTGTGAAATAAACTTTACTATTAAACAGTCAAAAAGAAAATGAGTGGGGGAGAACAAGAAGTTTGTGGGCAGAGGCTAGAACAGAGAAGAGTAGCTCGGAGTTAAACTATAACTCCTAAAACACTTTTTGAAGGGATTGGATGTGCAGAACTGAACCACTTGGGTGTGAAAGGACTAGATAATTTTTCTCTAAGTAATTATACAGTGGAATTTCTTCCATCCATTCCATCTCTCTCTTTCCCATTCTTCATCCCTCCCTTTCCTATTTGCTTTACTTTTCTCTTTCTCAATCTATACCTAGATCTATATAAATCTATAATATATATATATTTCCCCTTACCTGTGTTGATGTTTTCCGCTTTTCCTCTCTTCCCTCTTTTGTCCCTTTTCTTTTCTTCTTTCTCTCTCTTTCCCTTTCTTCATATGCCAAAGAATTTATGGGAAACTAATAAGAGGTGACAGCGTGCTGGCAGTCCTCACAGCTCTCGCTTGCTCTCGGCGCCTCCTCTGCCTGGGCTCCCACTTTGGCGGCACTTGAGGGGCCCTTCAGCCCACCGCTGCACTGTGGGAGCCCCTTTCTGGGCTGGCCAGGGCCAGAGCCGGCTCCCTCAGCTTGCAGAGAGGTATGGAGGGAAAGGCGCGAGCAGGAGGCGCGAGCGGGAACCGCCGCTGCGCCCGGCGCTTGCTGGCCAGCTGGAGTTCCGGGTGGGCGTGGGCTTGGCGGGCCCCGCACTCGGAGCAGCCGGCTGGCCCTGCCGCACCCGGGCAATGAGGGGCTTAGCACCCGGGCCAGCGGCTGCGGAGGGTGTACTGGGTACCCCAGCAGTGCCAGCCCACCAGCGCTGCGCTCCATTTCTCACCGGGCCTTAGCTGCCTTCCCGCAGGGCAGGGCTCGGGACCTGCAGTCCGCGGTGCCTGAGCCTCCCACCCCCTCCGTGGGCTCCTGTGCAGCGGGAGCCTTTCCGATGAGCGCCGCCCCCTGCTCCGTGGCGCTCAGTCCCATCGACCACCCAAGGGCTGAAGAGTGCGGGTGCACGGCACTGGGACTGGCAAGCAGCTCCACCTGCAGCCCCGGTGGGGGATCCACTGGGTGAAGCCAGCTGGGCTCCTGAGTCTGGTGGGGACGTGGAGAACCTTTATGTCTAGCTCAAGGTTTGTAAACACACCAATCAGCACCCTGTGTCTAGCTCAGGGTTTGTGAATGCACCAATGGACATTCTGTATCTAGCTACTCTGGTGGGACCTTGGAGAACCTTTGTGTCCACACTCTGTATCTAGTTAATCTGATGGGGACGTGGAGAACCTTTGTGTCTAGCTCAGGGATTGTAAACGCACCATTCAGCGCCCTGTCAAAACAGACCACTAGGCTCTACCAATCAGCAGGACGTGGGTGGGGCCAGATAAGAGAATAAAAGCAGGCTGCAGGAGCCAGCAGTGGCAATCCGCTTGGGTCCCCTTCCACATTGTGGAAAGTTTGTTCTTTCACTCTTTGCAATAAATCTTGCTACTGCTAACTCTTTGGGTCCACACTGCTTTTATGAGCTGTAACACTCACCGCGAAGGTCTGCAGCTTCACTCCTGAAGCCAGCAAGACCACGAACCCACCAGAAGGAAGAAACTCCAAATACATCCGAACATCAGAAGGAACAAACTCCAGACGCGCCACCTTAAGAGCTGTAACACTCACAGTGAGAGTCCGCGGCTTCATTATTGAAGTCAGTGAGACCAAGAACCCACCAATTCCGGATACAGTAATATGATAATGTCATCTCTATTCATTTATTTAAAGCTGGACCCACTAGTTTCATTCATTTCCTTGTAGGATCTGCTTTTCCTTACAGCTTCTCTCTGCATTTGAGATGTATTTACATAAGTCAGTTACACAAATATGTTTGAAGGTGATCAAACTAAAAGAAGATAGTAGTCGTTGATTGTTTGCCTATGTACTTTTTGCAATATGAGTAAAGAAAATTTAGAGGTAAATATAAGTAGCCTATTTTAGCAACCATGCTGGCAAAATTTAAGTTCATGTGTTAAATAACAATACTTAATAAGCAATATTTAAAGTTTAAGTTACTCTCTGATATTAACCTATAGTTAATGAAAACATATCAGAATAAAATCTCAATCAGCATTAATTTTAAAATATTAGAACTCAAGACTAATTTTAGGCTTTAGATTCTATGTAAGTCCTTAACTAGCATAAAATAACATTTTATAAATATTTAAGTGGGTATTCAAATTATCAGGTATAACTGGATCAATATTTCTAAGTAAGAAAACATTTATCTTTATTCTCTGTACACAACAGCCAGTGTCTAAAACATATTTTATATTCCTTAGTTACACTATTATTGTGTTTAAAATAAATGTTTAATCTGGTAACAATTATTTTAATATGCACTTAAACAAACAGTATTTTAAGAAATCATAAAAAGATAACTTCTAGGCTTTTACTGAAATCGTTCACATTGCAACCACCAGGGTAGATTTAAACACATCAAGGTAATTGCTTCAAGTGGAATAGTAAAATTAAGAAGATTTTAAAAAAATTTTTCGAACATCAAAGAATAGAGGTACCACTGTCCATTTTTATAGTTAAAAAGAATGATTGCTTCTATAACTGAGTCTGTTTTCTAATTCTAAGCTATTCTAAAATCCTGTGTTCTTTACTATAAAGAAAATCCTTGAATTCTAATTACTCTGAGAAATTCAAATAATTGACCATCTGTGGAGTAAGTAATAATGTATGATTAATTTTAATGTTCCCATGCTAATTTAATATTTGCTGCCTTCCAAATATGTCAGTCTAATTTACTTTCTTTGTTTTCTTCATAAAATTATTAGAAATATTAGCATGTCAAAATGTTTGACTACTTTATAATTTGTTTTATCTCTTTATAATCTATATTTAATAAATAATTACCTAGATTATGAATGCATGCAAAATTTGATCACCTGTATGTGCTGTAAATTTAAAATATGATTTTAGGAGCAAAATTAATTTGCTTGTGCTAATAATCTCTAATTTGAATTATTTTCTTATGCTTTCCTTAAATATTTTGACTTTTTATGTCTATAAGAAGAGAGTTCCCCCTCAAATTTCTTTAGATGTATGACAGAAGCATGGGAGTTCTAGATACAGAGAACAGAGAGGGTTGAGAAGTAGATGGCTTTACAGAAAATTATTTCTTAAAGTCATTTTATGCCCCAGAAGCAGATCATAACATAACTTGTACTCTTATCCTCTTTTCCTTTTCTTACTTTCATCCAAATTCATAACATTTATTCACATTTATGTCTTAAAACCTTGTATTCAATTACTAAAATACACCAACCCATTACACTCTGGAAGATTTTTTGTTTTCTTGTTTTGTTTTGTTTTTGTTTTTGTTTTTGTTTTTGGGAAAATACCTTTAAATGTACCCTACTTATGACATCATTCTAGGAATATTTGTTTCACTATTTCATTAGAAAATATTTAGATGAGTTTTAAATAATATTTTTATGCTACATCTCTTTGCATAGAAAAAGGAAAAGTCACCATTCACAGGTCTCAAATTCTTCAAAAGATTCATAGGCCCTATGACATTATCAAGAGCAAATGTGTTTTTCTCTTTATATCTGCCCTCATCAGCACATAGAATATGTACATGATACATAATTAATATATGGTTATTCCTGTGATCTTGACATATGAATATTTGTGAAGTTTTTTTGTTTCTTTATTTAAAAACAAAATAATTCAAAGATTTTTAGGAACTTTTCCAGGGTAATAGGGTTAGCAAGTGGCTAAGTCAAAATTTGAATGTAAGGCCGGGCGCAGTGGCTCACACCTGTAATCCCAGCACTTTGGGAGGCGGAGGCGGGCGGATCACGAGGTCAGGAGGTAGAGACCATCCTGGCTAACGCAGTGAAACCCCGTCTTTACTAAAAATACATCATTCTCAGTAAACTATCGCAAGGACAAAAAACCAAACACCGCATATTCTCACTCATAGGTGGGAATTGAACAATGAGATCACATAGACACAGGAAGGGGAATATCACACTCTGGGGACTGTGGTGGGGTGGGGGGCGGGGGGAGGGATAGCACTGGGAGATATACCTAATGCTAGATGACGATTTAGTGGGTGCAGCGCACCAGCATGGCACATGTATACATATGTAACTAACCTGCACAATGTGCACATGTACCCTAAAACTTAAAGTATAATAATAAAAAAAAAAATTAGCCGGGCTTGGTGGCGGGCGCCTGCAGTCCCAGCTACTCAGGAGACTGAGGCAGGAGAATGGCGTGAACCGGGGAGGCGGAGCCTGCAGTGAGCCGAGATTGCGCCACTGCACTCCAGCCTGGGCGACAGAGCGAGACTCCGTCTTAAAAAAAAAAAAAAATTGAATGTAAGTCTTGAGTGCAGTTCCCTTCTCTTAGAGAAAAATCATTACGCCTCTTCTGACTCAGAGGCTCACAGTTCCAACCCACTTCTCTAGCCAGTGTTTCCTAGCATGTTGCTTGCCAGAACATCCACATGGGTTCTTCTTTTCCACTTCTCATCCCATGCTACCTTAAGAAACCCTGATGACTCTCTGCCCCCCATGGAAAGACCACTGCCACGTGGAATAAGAGTGCCTCTCATTTTTTTAATCCTATTTGAACCGTATTGCACTAATTTTTATCTTGCTCCTAGGCTACTTGGGCAAGCCTCTTAGTTTCAAAACCCTAGAGATAATATAATTAAATATGCATCCATGTTACAATCCAGAAGAATGATGGGAAGCTTAAAGGCAAAAATACCTTACTGGCTATATACAGAGCTGTGACAAAAGGAAATCTTTAGCTTCAAAGATGCCCAGAAACATGAAAGGTTTTTTTCAATGTTTTTCTTCTTAGTCTTGTTTTGTGTTTTGCAAGATTTTTTAGTTAGATTCATTACACCCTTCATCCAAAATTCGGTTCTGTTTTTTGGTAATAAGTTGTGAATAGCTACTAAGTAGTATGCAAGGTAATCAAAGTCCTTGCTAGTTTCAACTTTGTTAATTAAAATATCATAAATCAACATAACATAAGCACCATGAAACCAATTATTACTCAATTCATTTGGTCATTTTTATGTCTTTATGCTTATATTTATTTTAGTTTTACTTACTATTAGCATTGTTTACCAGTCCATGTGATAGTAGAGTCACCTCACTCTTGTCCCATGTTTCATACATGCCATGTTTGCTTAAAGGTCAATTTTGCTCTGCTTCCTCTAATGAAAGTTCTTTTAACCTTTGCATAATACATTTAACTTTCCAGCCATTTAATTTTCTTGGAGACTCTCCTCTGAACTCTCTTCAAGTACTTGAGCTGCCTCCATTTATGGAGGCCAGAAAAGTACAATCATTATATCTCTTAGGTGTTTTTGAAGATGTAGGAATAAAAATAAGTGAAGCACTTGAAATTTCTAAGGATGTGCCTTTATAATGCAATACTTGAGCTTATTACATAAGTCCCCCCAAATTATTTTAATTCCATGCATATTTTCACAGTGGAGATTCTGTGCTACAAATGTAATAGAAATTTGTCAGTGAATGTGTATGCTGGGTGTACGTGTGTGTAACTCTCATCTCCACACACTTAAAGCTCTTTAACTTTTCCATTATTATTAATGGAACTCGATGTGAATTTAGAAAGCTCAGACTTCAAGCTATTTGTTAACTTCCTGAAGTCTTTAGGAAAGGCTACTTGATTCTTTTACATATTTGTTTTGAAAGGAACTTATACATGTTAGTCATTTCATTATATGATGTTCAAAGAAATAACTCAGCACAAATAACGCCCATGGTAGAAAACTCAATAGATTATGTTAAAAGAGCTAGGAGACATATAATACAATTATGCTTCTAGTAAATATTCATGAACACTTTTGTAATTCTGTTAGGCATATCTGCTGGCACAGTGTTTCCTTGGCACTTCATCTGCATTTGAATGTGTCATAATAATTTTTACTACAGTTATCAGAAAATATTCACAAACCATAATAAAATGGCGTTTTAGAAATGTTAACCCTTCAGCCTTTGCAGTACCTTTGAGCTAGACCAGGAAGATTGCAGAAAACCGAGATAGAAAGATTACTGAAGTCCAGAAGGTTAACATTTAATCAGAAAGCTTTTGTTCATTATAGTTGTCTTTACATCTCCCAATTCTTTATTGCAAGATTAATTGATAAATATAAGGAAGACCTAGCAAGGTTTAAATATCCAATAAATTATAGGGCACTAACTAGATTGAGGAGTAGCAAAAAGAGTGGTAGTAAGGGCTGGCTCTGAATCAAGTGGATCAGGAAAGGGGAAGATGGGTCTACTATGTCGACAGCAACTTTTATGTGCCGAATAGTATACTGTCATTAATATAACGGAGGACACTGAGGCACTGAGAGGTTAATTCAGCCCACATTAATATCCTAACAAAGTGATCGAGCTGTAATTTGAAAGCCAAATCTGTTTTACTTGAAAGGCCATATTAAACCTTTAAACTAGTTCCTCATTACCAGCTGGTGTAATATTTGATGTGCTGATTAGACAGACAAAAACATGAAGATTACGAGATGAAAGAATTACAATTAGAAAATAAACAATGAGAGGGGGCAAATATAATTAGGATATCATTAAGCTTAAGAGAAAAGTATTTATTTACCCCAAACATGTGAACTTTAATGTATTTTCTGTTTGTGTCTGAACTAATCTTTCTCTACATTTTGTTCTAAAGTAAAACATAATGTTCATTGATATTATGTTTATGTTTTAATATAATATTATTTAATAATATACTCATTTTTAAATGTAGGCTATATACAAAGATACAAATTAAAATATCAATATAACCTGAAGTTACAGACAGCAATGGTTAATATCTTAGCATAAACACTTATAAAAATATACACATTTTTGTTTATGTATAACTATAAATATCGTAAAAATCATTTACAAAAAGTTCTTCATGATGCTTATAGACTACTTTTTTTTCAACCAATATATCCTTGTCATCTTTCAAGGTTAAAGATATAGATTTTCATCATCCTTTTGATGATGTGCGTGTACATATATATATATATATATATATATATATATATATATATATATGGGTGTGTGCATATATATATATATTCTACCTATATATTAACATTTGTAATTCTAAAACAACTTTGAAATATTGTTGGAGACAGGGTTATTAAGCAAATTTGATAAATGCCAAGAAAGAATGAAAGCAGGACTATTTTACACAAGGATTTATATCATCATCCATATTACTTTATAAAAAATGTTTACCAGTTTTCTATCTTATGCCATCTAATTGTTCTTTTATTGTGGGGGTGCCTTAAATGGCACAGTTGGTATAAATATGGTGAAACATAAGTTTGTGCTTTCTTGTACAACTATTTTCTAAATATGTATTTTTCATGATTGTACTGGTGGGTCAAAAATATTCATATTTTGATAACTAGTTTTCCAAATAGTTTTTTTGATGTGTATAGTGTGCCTTTTACCTCGCCTACTTATCCACACAAATCATTCTCTGTTTAGAATTATTGCTAATAAGTAGGATTAAAAAACATAGCACTATTTTAAATTGGTTTTTGGATTATTTAATAAAAAAATCATTAAAAATTAACAAAAAACTTCTTATGCCACTGTCTACTGGCATTCTTACCTCAGTCTTACTGATGCATATGAAATATTTATTTAGAAAGGATATTAACCTATGTATATCATGTGTGACAATATTTTATCAAATTTGCCTTTTTTTATTTTTTACATGTTAAGGATAGTTTTGTTATATTGATGTTTAAAAGATATTTGAAGTCTAGTCTGTCAGTCCTTTCCTCTGTGATTTCTGGCTTTGATGCTTGTGTAACTTCTGAAGGGTGGCCTATAAGCTTGTGAGTTGTGGGTAAGCATAACACCTGCCTCTGGTGAGGGGGAGTGCTGGGGAAAGAGGTGAAGGTTATCCAGGCAGTTTTGATCATCCTAAGGAAAATGATCATGGCTTGACTAGAGAGCTGTTAGAATATGGGCAAGGAAAATACTTCTTTTTTTCAGAGTACTACCCTAAAGAGAGCATCTGTGATCATTGCAGTCTATAGCCTGGAGTCACTGTCTGGTTTCTAGGATATCTTTAGTTTTCTTTTCTAAGAATGTTTTTCTTAGAAAGTATATATATTTGTGTGTGTGTCTGTGTGTGTATTTTATATAGGTATTAACAACTGTGACTCTAAAAGAACCTCAAAATATGAAGGGTGTTAAACACATTTGATAAATGCAAAGAAAGTATTAAAATGGGATATTCTGCACGAGGTTATGGTCCATGTTATACACATAGCCACAACTAGATTTCAGGATTTGCCACCGTTGCTAAACTCTTTTATAGAATATTATAAAATTATTGTTTCACCTATTGCTTTCTTAGTAACATGACTAATATATGAATTATATGTTAGGTCTTCTATTATGTCAATAATTTGACTATGGAATCAAATTGTATTAAAAAGTTTAATTCTGTAAGGTAAATAGCAGTGTATTCAATTATTTTAAAATTTAACAGCATTATAATTATAAGTAACTGTTAAAATAATTTTAAAGAACAAATATTTGTGACATTAGTATCAGAATACTTTTCTCCAAAACATTTGATTTTTGTTAACCATTAGCTGTCTTCTTGAGGAGCAAGACAAAGCTGAGTTGGGTAATTTTAAAAAAGGCTAACAATGTATTTTCTGTGTGTGTACGTGTGTGTATATAGAGTTATCTCTGGAAATATGACCTTATATCACCAAACATAACTTTGTAAACACTTTCAAATAAAAATACGTGATGTATACAATACATGTAAAATATGGAAGAAAGAGAGTAGCTATTATTTTACGCCTATTAAATACATTAAGACTGAGGCATGTTCAGAGAAAGTGACCCATTCCAAGTCTAACTTATGCCTCTGCACTGAATTTTTAGTAAACACCTACAATGGTCTCCAACCATTTTGGCAACAGGGAATGGTTTCATGGAAGACAATTTTTCCATGGACCAGGAGTATGGGGGAATGGTTTCAGGATGGAACTTCTATCCTCAGATCACCAGGCATTAGATTCTTGTAATGAGAACACAACCTAAATCCCTCTCATGCACAGTTCACATTAGGGTCTGCACTTGATATGGTTTGGTTCTGTGTCCCTACAAAAATTTCATCTCCAGTTGTAAGCCCCATATGTTGAGGGAGGGACCTGGTGGGAGGTGATTGGATCATGAGGGTGGTTTCCCCCATGCTGTTCTCGTGATTGTGAATGAGTTCTCACGCGATACAATTAATTTTGTAAGTAGCAGTTTCCCCTACACACTTTCTCTCCACCTGCCACCAGATGTTGCCTTGCTTCCCCTTTGCCTTTCACCATGATTATAAGTTTTCTGAGGCCTCCCCAGCCATGCAGAACTGTAAATCAATTAAACCTCTTTTGTTTATAAATTACCCAGTCTCAGGCAGCTCTTTATAGTAGTGTGAAAACAGACTAATACAGTAAATTGATACTGAGATAGTGGGACATTGCTATGAGATACCTCAGAATGTGGAAGCGACTTTGGAACTGAGTAATTGGCAGAGGTTAGAACAGTTTGGCGGGCTCAGAAGAAGACAGGAAGTTGAGGAAAATTTTGGAATTTCCTAGAGACTTGTTGAATAGTTTTGACCAAAATGCTGACAGTGATACTGACAATGAAGTCCAGGCAGAGGTGGTCTCAGATGGAGATGAGGAACTTCTTGGGAACTGGAGCAGAGTTCACTTTTGTTATGCTTTAGCAAAGAGACTGATGGCATTTTGCCCTGGCCCTAGAGAATCTGTGGAAATTTGAACTTGACAGAGATGATTTAGGGTATCTGACAGAAGAAATTTCAATAGCGTGCAACAGGTGACCTGGATTATTCTGAAAGTGTTCGGTTATATGCATTCACAAAGAGATGATCTGAAAGTGGAACTTATGTTTAAAAGGGAAGCAGAGTGTAAAAGTTTGGAAAATGTACAGCCTGACCATGTAGTAGAAAAGAAAAAAACATTTTCTAGAGAGAAATTCAAGCCTGTTCCAGAAATTTGCATAAGTAACCAGGAGCCAAAGGTTAACAGCCAAGACAATAGAAAAAATGTCTCCAAGGCATATTAGAGATCTTCACAGCAGCCCTTCCCATCACAGGCTCATAGGCCTAGGAGGAAAAAATGGCTTTCTGGGCCAGGCCCAGAGCCCTGCTGCTCTCTGCAGCCTCAGGACTTTGTGCCTTGTGTCCCAGCCATTCTATCTCCAGCTGTGGCTAAAAGGGGACAAGGTACAGCTCAGGCCACTGCGTCAGAGGGTGTAAGCCCCACCCTCAGTGGCTTCCACATGGTGTTGGGCCTGCAGGTGCAGAGAACACAACAGTTGAGCTTTGGAAACCTCCACCTAGATTTCAGAAGATGTATGGAAAAGCCTGGGCAGAAGTCTACTATAGGGGTGGAGCCCTGGTGAAGAAACTCTGCGAGGGTAGTGCAGAAGGGAAATGTGGGGTTGGAGCCCACACATAGAGTCCCCACTTGGGCACTGCTTAGTGGAGCTGTGAGAAGAGGGTCACAGTCCTCCAGCCCCCAGAGGAAGATCCACCAACAGCTTGCACTATGTGCCTGGAAAAGCTGTGGACACTCAATGCCAGCCTGTGAGGACAGCTGCAGGGGGTTGTACCCTACAGAGCCACGGGATAGAGCTGCTGAAAGAGCCCACTCCTTGCATCAGTGTGCCCTGGATGTGAGACATGGAGTCAAGGGAAATCATTTCAGAGCTCTAATGACTGCCCCACTGGGTTTCAGACTTGCGTGGGACTCATGGCCCCTTTGTTTGGCCAAGTTCTCCTATTGGTATGGGAATATTTAGCCAATGCCTGTACTCCCATGTATCCTGGAAGTAACTAACTTGCTTTTGATTTTACAGATGCATAGGTGGAAGAGACTTGGCTTGTCTCAGATGAGATTTTGTACTTGGACTTTTTAGTTAATGCTGAAATGAATTAAGACTTTGGGGGACTCTTGGGAAGGCATGATTGGTTTTGAAAAGGAATTGAGATTTGGGAGGGGCTAGGGGCATAAGGATATAGTTTGGCTCTGTGTCCTCCACCCAAATCTTATCTCAAACTCTAATCTCCAGATATGGAGGGAGGGACCTGGTGAGAAGTGATTGGATCATGGGGGTGGTTTCAATCATGCTGTTTTTGTGATAGTGAGTGAGTTCTCATGAGATATGATGGTTTTATAAGTGGCAGCTTCCCCTGCACTCTCTCTGTTGCCTGTCACCATGTAAGATGTGCCTTACTTTCCTTTTGCCTTCTGCCATGATTTTAAGTTTCCTCAGGCCTCTCCAGCTATGTGGGGCTGAGCCAATTAAACCTCTTTTGTTTATACCATGATTTTAAGTTTCCTCAGGCCTCTCCAGCTATGTGGGGCTGAGACAATTAAACCTCTTTTGTTTATACCATGATTTTAAGTTTCCTCAGGCCTCTCCAGCCATGTAGGGCTGAGCCAATTAAACCTCTTTTGTTTATAAATTACCCAGTCTCAGGCATTTCCTTATAGCAGCGTGAGAATGGACTAATACAGTGCTCCTATGAGAATCTGATGCTGCTGCTGATCTGACCAGAGGCAGAATTCAGGTGGTCATGCTTGCTTGTCCTCTTCTTACCTCCTGCTGTGTGGCCCAGTTCCTTACAGGCCACAAATTGGTACCAGTCTGTGGCCAGGGGTTGGGGACCCCTTACCTACAACAAATATTCATTGATTTACTTGTATGTGGCAAGTAATAGTCTAGTCTGCAGAAAAAGAGCAGTAGAAAGAAAAGAGAGAATCTCCTACCCTGGTAGGACTTGCAGTTCAATAGTAGTGCTGGGATGGAGTTTTTAAAGAGTAAGGTGTTTCTGAAATGTAAAATGTAAATATAGATAGATAGATGACAGATAGGTAGGTGAATAATATATATACAGCAATGGAGAAGATAAATGCTATTAGTAAATAGAACAGAGTTAGGGAAATTGGAATACTGATGGGGCAGTTTGTAATTTCATATACAGTGGTCAGAATACTTATTACAGGAAAAAAATAACATTTAAAGAAACATCTAAAGGAAACAAGGGCTTTCATAAATCCAACTATCTGTGTCCTAGATATCTGGAGGAATCAAAATATCTGTATCCTGGCTGCTAGGATCCTAATATACTGGCTCTGCAGCAGAATTTTGCTTGGGGGTAATCAAGGGATATCAACAAGAAAAGTTAGTTTAATGTAGGAGAAACTGTGATCAAAGAGCAAATGAGAGTCAGACTTTATAAGGCCTATGGACAATGGTGAGAATTGCATCTTGTTTGAAGACTTTTAATTTCCAGTTATTTTAACACGACTCAAAGTAATTTACACAAAAAGGAGAAATCAAATTGGCTTTGCCTATGTTTTGTTCCCATCACTTCAGGTTCACACAGTTTTCAGGAAGATGGGGTACTACAGTTTGACCAATCTGTATCACATGACTATACCTGTGACTGGATGAGTGAGCAGTAATTGACATCAAACCAGAAGAATATAAAATGGGGAAAAAGACTTTACCACGAAAGGAGAAGTGTGCGTGTTATACAAACTTAATAGTTGGCAGTTTTAAATACCTAGGATATTGAGTAAAAGCTCATGCTTTCTTAGGATAAATCCCTTTTTTGCCTATTTTTATTTTTCTTGGGTAAATAACAAGGAATGAGAGTGCTAGGCTATATATTATGTATACATTTAGCTTTATTTAAAAAAATCAATAAATGGCTTTCCAAAATAACTGTATGATTTTGCATTCCCACTGGTATTGCATGAGACTTCAGTTGTTCCTTATTCTTGTCATCACTTGATATTGTCCGTTTTTAAATAGTATTTTAGCCATTCTAATACGTGTGCTGTGCTATTACATTGCAATTTTAATTTACTGTTTTCTAATTACTAATATTGTCAAACATCAATTCATTTGTTCATTTATTTCTCATCTCTATGTATTCTCTGGTGAAGTCTACAATGAAATTTCTTGACCATTTTTAACTTTTTGATTATTGAGTTAGTGTTATTTATTTACTGTGGTTAGAAGTCCTTTATCAGATAATTGTTTTACAAAGCTTCCCTTCAGTGTGATTTGCTTTAAATGTTCTAGCAATATCTTTTAAAGAGTAGACTTTCTTATCTTAATGAACTGTAATGTATTACTATTGTTGTTGTTGTTTTGTGTTTTCTCAATCCAATGTAAGAAATCTTTGCCCATCTCAAAACTTGCAAATATACTCTTCTATTTTTTTCTTCTAGAAGAGTTACAGTCTTGAGTTTTATGTTTAGGTCCAGAATGACTTAAAATTGTATTTTTATATAATAAAAGGTATGACTTGAAGTTCATTGTTTATATATAGTTGTTTAGTTGTTCAGCATGAATATTGAAGAGGCTATTCTTTCTCCATTGAAGTGGCTTCCCAACTTTATCTAAAAGTAATTGACCATATAATATAGTTAGGCTGTGTTCCCATAAAAATCTCACCTTGAATTGTAATAATCCCCCTGTATCCAGGGCGGTGCCGGGGAGATAATTGAATCATGGGGGTGACTTCCCCCATGTTATTGTGGTAGTGAATAAGTCTCATGAGACCTGATGGTCTTATAAATGGAAGTTACACTGCACAAGCACTCTTATCTGCTGCTGTGTAAGATATGACTTTACTCCTGCTTCGCCATTTGCCGTGTTTGTGTGGCCTCCCCAGCCAACTGGAAGTCCATTAAACCTCTTTCCTTTATAAATTACCCAGTCTCAGGTATGTTTTTATTAGCAGCATGGGAACAGACTAATACACCATGTATGTGTAGACTTATGAATGAATCCTCTATTCTCCTCCACTGATTTGTTCACCTTTCTCCAGCACCATATACAAATAATTTAATTTTCTTTTTTCAAACCATGAACTTTTTGATTTGATATTTTTGTCATATTGTACTGCCTAAGACCTCCATTTTAATGTTAAATTGCACTGATTAAAGTTGATTATTTTATTTTGTTGCCAGATCATAGAATTAGAATTAGTACATTCTGTATTACCAAAAAGTGTGATACTAGGTACAGTTTTTTAATAAATGCCCTTTGACAAGTTGATAAAGTTCTCATTAACTACCAGTTCAATCACAGTTGTTATCATGCTGAATGCTGAATTATTAAAAATACTCATTTTGTATTATATTAGTTCCCCATTGATGCTATAATAAATTACCACAAGCTTAGTGGCTTAAATCAATACAAATTTATTATTTTATAGTTATGGATTTCAGAAGTCCAACATCAGTTTCACTGGGCTAAAATCATAACGTCAGCAGGCCTGCATTTCTTCTGGGTATGCTAGAAAAGAGTCTGTTTTCTTTTTTCAGCTTCTAGAGTCCGTCTACATCCCATGACTTGAGTCACCATCTTTATCTTCTCTCTCTGACTCTGGTTCTCCTGCCTCCTATTTATAAAGATACTTCTGAACACATTGGCTTTACTTGCAAATCCCAATCTCAAAACCATTAACTTCATCACATATGAAAATTTTATTTTACCATGTGAGGTAACATATTCACAGGTTCCAAAGATTAGGGCATGGACATCTCTGGGGAGCTTTTATTTAGCCTACTAAATCCAACTATTAATGTGATTATATGGCTTTTTTCTCTTTTAATATAGAAAAGTACATTGATTTATAATCAATTGTTTGATCTACCTTGTAATACAGGCATAAGTCTCACTTCATCTTGATGCATTATCATTTTTATATGTTGATAGATTTGATTTGCTAATATACTATTGAGGTTTCTGTACTTCTACTCTTGTAGGATATTGATCTGTATTTTCTTATAATAGAGAGCTTCTGGTAAGGGCTCTTTAAAACCTCATAAAGCCACACAGAAAGATGATTCCTCTTCCTTCCTCTGGAAATTGCCATGACTGGACAGGACACTCCAAAATTTTATGCCATTTTTCTATGGAACTCCTGAGGAAGCCAATACAGAGAAGGAGCAGCACCAAAAATATTTAGAGAAAAGAAGAGCTAAACTCTTGACATCTGTGCTTTGAGTCTTCCTTAACACTAGCCTCTTGTTATATGAAATAATGCATCCCCTTATTACTTAGTTTGTAGAATTCTGCTTTTGTTTTTACTTTTCTGTTACAAGACAAGAAGCCAACCTCATCTGGAATTACATATGTGGAAAGTTTTATTTGGATTATCTTTAAAAACCTGGATTTTTAGGGCTTATTAGTAATATTCCTCATAATTAATTCAAACTGATTAATGCTTAATCAATGCTTATTTCTGTTCGCATATTTATTTTTTAATATTATAAATAAAAACACAATAATTGACCATTTTGTTATTTTCAGTATTTTAAAAACAGATGGTTTATCTTGTAGGATTTTGATTGTCATCTAATGGTTTCATATTTAGTGAAAATTTCAAAAAGCTAAAACTAAGCCTGAGATATAGAAAAGAAATTAGTCTCAACAATTTTTTTTTATCTGATTGGAAGTAAAAGTATAGCAAACATATTACTATATGTACTAGTCCATTTTTACACTGCTATAAAGATTCTACTGGATACTGGGTAATTTATAAAGGAAAGAGGTTTAACTGACTCACAGTTCTGCATTGCTGGGGAGGCCTCAGGAAACCTACAACCTTGGCAGAAGGTGAAGGGAAAGCAGGCACAAGGCAGCAGGAGATAATTGAGTGAGGGCACAGGAAAAACTTCCATTTATAAAACCATCAGATCACCTGAGAATTAACTCAGTATCATGAGAACAGCATGGAGGAAACTGTCTCCATAATCCAATCACTTCCCTCCCTTGAGAGGTGGGGATTACAGGTCCCTCCCTGTACACGTGGGGATGATAATTCAAATTTGGGTGATAACACAGAGCCAAACCATATCACCATAATAGATTTGTAATTTCTAATATTGTTCCCAAGAGATTTTAATATCCTTTTCATTACTTACACAATACTGGGCGTCACAATAGTGACGTCAAATTTCCTCCATTACAATAACTCTTAGGTTTCCTCTTTATTATTATTATTTTTTTTTTTTGAGAGGGAATTTTCTTTTGTTGCCCAGTCTGGAGTGCAGTGGTGAGATCTTGGCTCATTGCAACTTCTGCCTCACAGGTTCAAGTGATTCTGCTGCCTCAGCATCTGGAATAGCTGGGATTACAGGTGGCCACCACCATGCCTGGCTAATTTTTTGTATTTTTAATAGAGGCAGGGTTTCACCATGTTGGTCAGGGTGGTCTCGAACTCTGGACCTCAGGTGATCCACCCACCTGGGCCTCCCAATGTGCTGGGACTACAGGCGTGAGCCACTGTGCCTGTCAGGTTTTCTCTTAAAGCAGGGTTTTTGTGTGTTTATTTGCTTTTTAGTTTTTTGTTTTTGTTGTTTTTGTTTTTTGAGGTTGGTCATGGATCAGCTAAGTGAAGACTTGCAGGCTTCATGATACAACTTCTTTGAACTAACTAGTACTAGTAGCTTTAATAACTTTGACAAAAATCTCTCAGACGAGAAGATTATTAAGCTTATTTAATGGATGATTATACAAACTCAGCTGGACAAAACTCCAGTTTCTAGTCTGAAGTCTGATTTATACATGCATAATATCAGTTGTACATACTTTAAGGAAATTGAGCAGATCTTTTGCCTTGATTATATATGTTTCAAAATCTAAAATACTAGTGCAAGTTTTTTTTTTTTCCTCTGTCTTGGGGCTTGACTTGTTAATTTTGTTTTGTCATTTTTGTTGTTTAAGTCATCTGACAGTACAAGACTTCCAAGAACTGCCATACCCAAATTTAAATTATGTAATCGAAGTTTAATTGATATAGGTATTTCATGGATGATCACTAGTCAGAGATCACTAACTAAAATACTACACTGGGATCCCAAGAAGGCTAAAGAAATGCTAAATTGCAGAACCCAAGATCTTGCATGTCTACTCAAGCTACATCAGTAATTAAACAAGCCAGCTTATTCTAAGTGTTCTGAAATTCCTATTAAAATAAAGCATTTTCTTGATATTAGAGATTTTGTATAAACCGTTAAATGTTTTAAAAATAACCAGAACACTTGAAATAAAAATAAACTGAAAATAAAACACTTGGAGACTCCAAATTATATTTGCAAATAGCAAATTTCCCATTGAGACATAGATTTTTAAGGTGGTTGAAAGCAATTTACTCAGGAGTAATCATTATATATTGTAACAACTATTCTCCAAGCTATAAACACTAATATAAAGTTACTATTGACCATTTCTGAGAGCTAATTAACATTCTATCAAAAACAATCAAGGGATTATTGAATAGACTACTTTTGCATATAGTGGCAACTGGGCTATTTCCTAGAAATTATGACCACATTCTTAATGATTGTAATGCTTTAAAACAAACTCCGCATCAAAAGTGTGTAGTTTTCATCATAGTATATAACTTATTTTTCCTACAACACAAAGAAAATGAACTTCCATGTGACTTCAACAAAAATGTACAGTTAATTGCTCTTCATAAATTAGTCATTATAAATTGCATAGACATTAGTTGAGGGTTTCTAATAGTTTCAAGCCACTTAAAAGATACACTAGAAGTTAAGCTCATAGCTACACTTTCAGCTACAGCAATTTATTTTCTACTAGCGAAAGAGAAATATGAAAAAATTATTTAAATAACAGTCCTTTTTTTGTATTTCATTTGTAGGAAACTACAAAAAATGTTATATTAATTTAATTACATTGTAACAACTAAATTGTGTACAGAGGATACTATTGAGTAATGCTCACTTTTCTGGATTTCACACACAGAATCATTCAATTCACCAACTTTTTATTTCAAAAGTGACCTTACGTCTCAAGTGGGTACAAATACTATGATTTAATTGATGTTTTTTTGATGGTTCGTATGGCAGCATCTCTCCTAGTTAAAGGGAGTTAAATTTCTGTTAGAATAAACAAACTTTTCTTATAAAACTGCTCATTTTTTTCTTTAAAAAGCATGTAATTTCCAATAAAATACAGACGTGCTTTATTTATTTAGTTATGTTGAGGTTTCTTAACTAGGAAATGTTTATTTAAGGTTTGTGCAGACTAAGAAGCGTGAGAATGCTAAAACTTTAATAGATACTTTATGTGACTACATGGTTTAAATTTTAGAAATTATTCTTTCTTGTCATTACCTGGCATTTAATTCAATCAACTAAAGCAACAGATTTCTTGCTAAAAGACCTGAAAGAAGAGCCCAGCACAACAGAAAATCTCAGTAAGAATGGAGACATAGGAGCTTACCAAATCAACCCATTAATGTCGTTGATGAAGTACTGGCTCACAATTACAGATATGACCAGAAACAACATAAATAGATTTTGAGAACCAAAGATCAAACAAAAACCTCAGAGAAGCAACTGAGTGGCATTTATAGGCAAAGACCTGAATAAGACTCCAGATGCTTTGAAAACTTTTACCTGACACTGAAACCACAACCTACAGAAAGCTGATCAGAATTTGTGGGCTGAGTTCAAGGAGGCGATTGAGTTCTAAGCCAGAACAAAAATAAAACAAGGTGTCTATGTTCTACCATACAGCTTAAGCAAGATCTGCAGTGTCATAACAAAATACTGAAAATGTCTAGTACATAAACCAAAATTATTCAGCATATGGTAGAAACAGAAAAATCTCAAATTGCATGAAAAATTACAATTAAAAATGTTAATGACAAGATGACATAGATATGGGAATTATCCGACAAATATTTTAGAAGAGCTATTTTTAAAGGCATTCAATGAATAATCGTAAATAAGTGAATAAGAATACACTAGTTCTCAGACTATAATATTGAATACTTTTTCTAGTGCTCATTATTATTAAACTATAGGCATTTTTTAAAATTCAGAAAAGGTTGTTGAATTTTACTCATATCTAATAACATCTATTGAAATATTCAAATCATGTTTCTTCTTTAATCAGTTATTATCAGTTTTCTTACTTTCACTATATTCAGAATAATGTGCTTGCATCTTCATCCATTAATAAATATGAAACACATTTCAGGCAACAACATTATGATATAAATGTATAGTTTTCTCAAATGGCTAAATTCAAGCAATACTATAGTGTGGCACAGAGTCTCATGGGCATAAACATGCTCACACATTCAAATACAGTGGAAAATTGAGAAACAAATATTTTGTCTTTGTTTTCCATTAAATGCCTGGGAGATCTTTGGAAACCACTTCATTTCTATAGGTATCAGTCTTATCATCTGTGTAAAAATTGTTTACATTAAACAACCTCCTTCCAAGTACACACTTCCCAGTCTTTTAACATGTTAAGGTTTTCCCTGCATATACACCTGCTTTATATGTGAAGTAAGATTATAATCTCTTACCACTTCTATTTAATATTTTTACTAGAGGATTTTACCAGTTCAACAGGACAAAGAATAAAGAAGAGGGAGAAG
The DNA here is from genome assembly GCF_029281585.2 of Gorilla gorilla gorilla. Taxonomy (NCBI): domain Eukaryota; kingdom Metazoa; phylum Chordata; class Mammalia; order Primates; family Hominidae; genus Gorilla; species Gorilla gorilla. The sequence continues at coordinate 59,495,209 of NC_073232.2, read as the reverse complement.
AATGAATAAGTCATAAATATATGAAAGAAATAATCACAACTATATGTATTTGCAGATTACATAATTGCACATTTAGAAAATTCAAAAGAATGTACAAAAAACCTTTATAAAAAGTAAATTCATGGTCTCAGGATATGATATTAATATGTAAAAATCACTAGGTCTTTACACAAAGAACAAAGTAATTCATTTACTTTAGGAACAAAAATTATATTGAATATACTATTTGTAGTAGCACCAAAAATGTAAAATATCTAAAAATATACTTAACAAAAATCTAAAAGACTTCTACACTGAAGGTCACAAAACATTGCTCAGGGAAAAAAGGACTAATTATTTGGAAAATTATTACAAGCTTATTGGTGAGAAACCTCAATATTATAAAGACATGTATTCCTTCAAATTTGAATTAAATCAGCATACGTTTTTCCAGATATGTACAAGCTAATGCTCAAGTTTGTATAGACTTATACAAACACTATTGGAAATATAGAGCAAAGTCAAAGGCATTAGTGTAACATGAATTTAAACTTATAATGTTACAGTAAGAGAGTGTAGTATCTGAATAAGAATAGTCAAAAAGTTTAATTAACTAGAAAAAAAATCCACATTCAGTGGTCCAATTATATTTACCAAAGACATTAATTAATCTAAATTGGAATAAAATAATTTTTCCACAAATTATTGTGTATCAGTTGCCTATTTATAATTTTTTAAAAGGGGAACAGTGTTAACCTTACATTACTTCATACACAAAAATTAACAAGTAAATGTACAAGGAAAATTACAGCTATTAAAATAAATTATTGAGGCACATTTAAATGAAAAATTTAAAAAATATATATGGCTAAATTTCCCTATTTAAAAAAACAATCTGGAGAACTCCCAGTTTCTAGTTTAACATATAAGGAGCTGAGAAGATGTGACTCTTTGCTAACAAGTAAAAATCTGAACAAATTGTAAAATTAACAACTTTCCTTAAGGCTGTACTGTAATATTAATAAAAGTGAGGTTATAGAGCAACTACTGCCCCATAAAAGTGAGACAGACAAAATAACACTGAGAATCACACCTTACCAAAGCAGACATCCATAAGATGAAACTTCTGTGGGAACTAATGCTAAAGTAGAAAAACCTAAAATGTAATCAACAAAATTCCCGGAGACTCAGGGTGGACACGTCTGAGAGTTATAAATTCCAGCCATCAGAAGCCCCCACACTTTAGTGAGTTTTACCACCTGAAGCTATAACAGCATCTAAACATAAATATTGGAGAAAAATCCTCTTACGGGGTGGCAAGGGGTAAAGAAAAGGCACCTTTATGAAATATACCAGAACCTTCTGTTTTCTGCCCTTGGGACAAACTATTTTAAAAAGGCTTAACTTCCTGGGGTTTTATTAGAGTCTAAGAGACCTGGGGAAGGGAATTAAATATTTAGCTTTCCATGAGGAGGAAGAAAAATACCTAATTCCAGCATCCTCTAGCCATCAACATTGGAGAAAGGAAATGCCGAACTCCAGCCACCTTAAGCCACCCTGTTTCACTTTACCAAGTAAAAGGAGCCAATCAGATAAGGCTACGTACTGTTTGATTTCAAGTACATGACCTCCTGAAAAAGGCAAGACATTGGAGAGAATCAAAAGATCAGTAGTTGTCAGGGGTTAGTGGGAAGGAAGGACAAATAGGCCAAGAACAGAGAATATTTAGGGCAATCAAACTTATATATACATATATATATATATACACACACACACACACACACGCACACACACGTATATGTATATGTGCATATATATGTATATGCATGTGTGTGTGTGTGTGTGTGTATATATATATATATAGTACTGTGAGTGTGAATACATGTCATTACACATTTGCCCAAACCCATACAATGTGTAATACCAAGAAAGAAACCTAATGTAAACTATAGACTTTGGGTAATAATGGCTTATCAATGTAGGTTCATTAATTACAAGAAATGCATTACTCTAGTGAGAGACGATGATAATAGAGAAGACTATGCATGTTTGGGGGCAGAGAGTATATGAGACATCTCTGCCTTCTGTTCAAGTTTACTGTGAATCTGAAACTGCTTTAAAAAATATAGTGTATTATTTTAAAAGTAATACAGAGTTCAATAAGCCATAAAAGAGAGAGCGCATGTTGACTATGATAATTAGTATCTGAGGTATTAGAGGAGTGTTTTTATTGTATTATTATTGTTTTTTAATCCAAGAAGAGTCAAAAGAATGTCGATTTCTCAGTTAATATATCTTTCCCAGTATAGGGGATACCCCCAAAACACAAAAACGATAACAAAAATCTTATTAAAAGACCTTATTAAGAATATGAAAAAAGCAGGAAAAAACATTTACAAATACATTTCTGAACAAAACTTGATCCAGAATATTTAAAAACATCCAACAAGTAAATAATTTGTAAGAATTTGGAGTGAAAGTAATGTTCTATCACTTAGTTGGTATGCTGCTTAAACACAAATATACATTTGACAAAACTAATCAAACTATATTCCTAACACACATGCACTTTACATGTAAGCATATCTTAATTTAAAAATTAAGGAAAAAGTAAGTTAATATACATTCCTCTTTATGATTTATTGAATCATTGCCACCAACTCTAAGCAGCTAGCCAATTCCGTATCATTTGCTATTCTTATGTGATTGATAACATTTAAGTTCACTTTGTGGTTTTGAAAAATGTCCAAGGACAAAACCATTATGTGTTTTAGTATCCCTGACACTAATTCCATACCACTCTACAGGTCTCCCTAGTTACACACATTTTAATTCACATGTCCTACATGCTCTTATTTATGGCTGAGCTTATTAGAAAGCTCTCTGTGAAACTACATTGTTTTCTTTAGCTTCTCCTGGTAGTTTCCCAAGGATGAAGAGGACATTTTTGAAGTTATTAATAAATAATTTAAGAAGAATCCTGCACCACTTTGTAAGAATTCATCTTGTTATTTTATAATAACATAAATGCATTTTCTATTAGGCTGTCTTTTCCAAAGCAATTAAACACTAATTTCTAATATTTGTCTCTCTTTCTAGAATATAACATTCAAATTAATTTTCCCTTTCAGATTGTTAATGCTTGTGAAATTGGACTCACTGGACTCAGTAAGACAAACTGGGTTGGCCATACAAACTTTTATTTATTTATTTATTTATTTATTTATTCATTTATTTATTTATTTTTGAGATAGAGGTTTGATCTTGTTGCCCAGGCTGGAGTGCAATGGTGCGATCTTGGCTCACCGCAACTTCTGCCTCCGGGTTCAAGCAATTCTCCTGCCTCAGTCACCAGAGTAGCTGGGATTACAGGCACCTGCTACCACGCCCAGTTAATTTTTATATTTTTAGTAGAGATGGCGTTTCACCATGTTTGCCAGGCTGGTCACAAACTCCTGACCTCAGGTGATCCACTCAAAGTCCTGGGATTACAAGCATAAGTCACCATGCCCAGCCAGGCCATACAAACTTTAACCTCACCTTCACACTTTCTTCTATTTAGATGCAATGCTTGGTTTATATTTCAAAACCAAAGAGCTCTGTAGAGCCAGGAAAAACAAAAACAAAACAAAACACAAAAGCATTAAGAACTTCTACTATTCAAATGAAGAGAACTAAATTTAGAATAAGAAATAATAATAATATGTTTCATGAGAGCCCCAAAGAAAGCTCCATCTTTTTCAGTTTTGAAAATAATAAACCCAGTTTTATATATTTAAATGTCTTCCTTACGGAGTAGCGGGAACATTTATGCTGCACTTTATTCACCCATTCATATCAATGTGAATTGGAAAATGAAATGTTAAAGTGCTTACATTTTCTAGAAATAAAAACAACTGAAGTATAGGAAATGTAATCAGACAAAAAAGGTTCACAGCAGTCAGTTGTCTCCACATTAGTATAGTCATCTGATTTTTTTTTTCAAAATTTTCACAGCTTTATGCAAATCAAATGACACAGATTTGTCAAGATTTGCATATCTTCATATTAATAATTGGACTACTGAGAAGCTGAGATACAATTTTATCTAAATGATTATTTAAATAAAAACCCCGCTGATTTTTTTTAAAGTATCTCACAAGCTACTAAGCAAGGAAGACATTTATGAATAGTCAGTATCTCTGAAACCTGTAATTGTTCCTAGTTACAAATTATCCAACTGGATAACTTGTTCTTAAAAATGCAAAAACCAGCCAAATCCAGCTCTTCTGAGGAAAGATTTCACACAATCTGTCCAAGAAAGAAAGAGCAAAGGCAGGCTGCCACTGTGGATTCTTTAGCATGCCTATTCTATCTAACTTGATTCAGGTGAAAAAAAAAACAGAAAAAAAAATAATTGTCTGTTATCTTAATTGCTTTTGGTATTATGTGCCCTCTCTCTCCCCTGGAGCTATTTCAGTGTGGTCAGAGAAAATGCTGTCAGTTGATATGTTACCCAGTGGTATCAACTTGAATGCTGACACTTTCCTCATGCATTCCATCCAGCTCTGCATACTCAACAGGAAACGCAGGGAAATGCTGGCACAACCTGACTTATGCTGTCAGAGCCTACCAGTGTGAAGTCCATTGCTACTAATGATCATGCCACGAACTGCCAGCACGACATTATTAACGACACTGTCTGAGATTTGCAAACCTCTGGTGTCTCAATTAGCAAAAGTACACACTGTCGGTTTAACCTGAAGATTAAATATCTAAAACAAAGAAAAAATTAATATGAGGTGCATGACAATTTTCTAAGTGTTCTGAGCATTTGGTATTGCTGCCTTGTTTGTTTTAGACTATTAAAAGTATAATAAAATGATTCAAATTACTCAAATCCATTTGGATGATTTACTGAATAAGGATACTGATGACATAGAATTTGGAGCAGTTGGGTGGGGGCTAAGGGATGATCATAAAAAATGTTTGTATTGAATTGAATACACTTTTATTCTTTTTTGGAAAATGGCTTCAAATAAAAACACTTAGAGTTTATGAGAATTTTCCTCAAATTACCTTTTGATCCTTCTTAGTTACATAGTATAATCATATGTGCATGAACACACACGTCTGCAATTCCTCACTCAGTAACATTCACTAATGACTTCTGTATTTCAGGCACGGTCCTGGGTTCAGTGATGAGAAACAGATACATAAGATAAGAATCTTCCATTTAAAAGGTTATAATTGAGTTTTTACTTTTTCCCACAAGCTGGTTGAAATAATTAAATCATCTCATTGACTCATCTCTTCCATCATTAACTTATTTTTGCATTTTGAATTGAAATTTCCAATCCAACTAACCCCTCAACCATTCTATAGCATAATGTGATTTTGAATTGATTAGTGACAATTAACATACAAAAAGTAATATTTTGATATTATATTAAGAATAGTATAATCAGGCCGCTGCACTCCAGCCTGGGTGACAGAGCAAGACAGCATCATCTCTTTAAAAAATTAGTACCTACTATTTGTTTAACATTATGTTTAAAGGACTACACTAAGGCATTTGTATATACAATTCATTCATTTATTAACCATTATTGAGCACCTACCATGTGTGAGAACCTAAACTGTGCTGAAGATACAAGGGTGAAGAGAAGAGACAAGATTTCTTTAAGCTGCATACATTCTGGTTGGGGGATATATATGTGTAAAATAAATTAACGAGTGACAAATTACATAGAGATCTATCGTAAAAGCAAAAACATAATGGCAGGGTAGGATCATGTACAATATCTGAGGAAAATCCTCCATGTTTGCACTCCAAATTAACACAGTTGTCATGCATTTCCCTCATAGGGTTTCTTCTCCTTCTATACTGCCAAAAAAAGGAACCAGGCTTAATTCAATTAAAAAGTAATTAAGTTCATCGACCATGATTAAATGGTTCTGCTGGAAGCAGGTTCAATCTATTGCTACCTCCTCTAATTTTCTGACACAATGAAATGATAAAGAGAATGAAAAACAATACTCCCCAGTAAGCACTTTTAATTTTAATCAAGACTTTACTCTTTGAATTACTTTATGGCATTTTAAGTGTTGAAGCTGAAACCTATGGAAGGCTAATATTTGTTTTGTGATCCTAGCACTTTCCTCTTTTTTTTTTTTTTTTTGAGGAGACAGGGGAATTGTAACATTAAAATGTAATTTGAGTGAAGAAAGTCTTAAATTGTAGTTTTAATTTGACTCTCTAGATCATTAAAATAACATATTGGTTGTCAGTTTTAGTTCTCAGTATATTATGAGGTTTTTTTAAGCTTATCTTGGAATATAGAAGTATTTCATTAGAAACTGAATTATGAATTACTAAACTAAAATTCTAATTACTGGATAGCTAGCCGGCTATATGATTGATAGAGAGAGAGAGAGAGAAAGAGCAAAGAGAGATAAAGAGAGGTTTTTACTGAGGAAAAGGATATACAAATGAAAGAACAGTAATTTAGTACTTAGTAACTAGATAATTTCAAGCAGAACAATCTTGGTTCAAATCCTAGCTCTGCATGATTTATAAACCTTGATGTTTCTCATTTTCCTACTTGTAATTTGAGAATCAAGAAAATTCATAAATTGCGAGGATTCAGTGAAATATATTTTATGTAAAGTACTTGACTCAGTGTGTAACACTGAAATGACATTCAATAAACCTTAGCTCTATTATTATTAAGTATAAAGTATATATTAAAGTATAAAAGTGCCTTTGAAACTAAAAATGATTATATGAATGTAAGGTATGATAGATAGCATAAACGGATTGTAGTAGTGCATCTTTCATGCATTAATTCTTTTGCACAATTGACCTTGATTTCCTGGAATCTATAGCCATAATATACATAATAGAGTAAGCCTTAACTTCAGATGTAGGAAATCATGAGAGATTATTGTTCTCCTTAATAGTAACTTTAAGAAGCAAATTACTGGCTAGCCATATGTGAAAAATGCAACTGGACTCTTATGTGTCGCCATATACAAAATTAACACAAGATAAATTAAAGACTTAAGCATAAGATCTAAAACTATAAAAATCCTACAAGAAAACATAGGAAGAACTTTTCTAGATATTTATCTAGGCAAAGAATTTATGATGAAGACCCCAAAAGCAAATACAACAACAACAACAAAAATAGATAAGTAGGATTTAATTAAAACGTAAAAGCTTCTGTACTGCAAAAGAAACTATCAATAGAGCAAACAGGCAACCTTCAGAATGGCAGAAAATACTTGCAAATGATCCTATCCAACATCCAGAATCTATAAAGAACATGAACAATTCAAAAAGGAAAAACAACCCCATTAAAAAATGCGCAAAGGCTATGAATAGGCACTCCTCAAAAGAAGACATGCAAGCAACCAACAAATATATTTAAAAATATTCCACATCTCTATTCATCAGTGAAACGCAAATCAAAACCACAATAAGATACCACTTCACATCAGTCAAAAAGGCTAAAGTCAAAAAGCAGTGGATTTTGGCACTGAAACAGAGAAAAGGGAATGCTTAACACTGTTGGTGAGAATGAAATTAGTTCAACCTGTATGGAAAACAGAATGGAGATTTCTCAAATAAATAAAAATAGAACTACAATTTGATCCAGCAACCCCACAGCTGAGTATCTACATAAAGGAGAAGAAATCATTATAAAGAAAAGACACCTATGCTCATATGTTAATCAAAGCACTATTTACAACAGCAAAGTCCTGGGACCAACATAGGTGTTCATCAACAGTTAAGTGGATAAAGAAAATGTGGTATATGTACACTATGGAATGGTATGCAGTCATAAAATGAATAAAATCATGTCCTGTGCAGCAACGTGAATGGAGCTGGAGACTACTATACTAAGTGAACTAACTCAAAAACAGAAAGCCAAATGTTGCATGTTCTCACTCATAAGTGGAAGTGAAACAATGGGCATGCATACACATGAAGATAGAAATAACAGACACTGGAGGCTCCAAAATGGGGGAGGGTGGGAGGAGAGCAAGGGTTGAAAATCTGCCTAATGAGTACAATGTTCGCTGTTTGGGTAATGGGTACACTAGAAGCCCAGTTCCCACCAGTGTGAAATATACCCATATAACAAACATGCACGTGCACCCCCTGAATTTAAAATAAAAGAAAAGCTAATTTTGCTGCAAAATAATCATTTTTAGAATCTTACCAGAGATCTGTGGACACAAACAAATGTAAATAAACTAAACTTCAGAAAGCAATAAGCCTTTTATAGGAGGGAAAATATTCATGGGCTGCTCTTATTTCTAGCAAAATTTTGAAAAAGAAATCTGTTGGAGGGGGATGTGGCAAAATTAGGCAAACTGTTAAGAAACTTTAAGCTACCATATATAAAACTGCCACGATAGATTAGAATCCTGAGGAGGCCCATTAATAAACAGTCTGCACCCACTTGCCAATTCTTAAATTGAGTCTTCAAGTGCAGCAGAGGTGGGTAGCTGGGCCAAAGCTGAGGGTTATTGGGAGACTGAAGAGAATAAGAGCTAAGAGTTATCCCTGTAAAGTGAACAGATCTTTCATAAATAGAATGTTTCCTCAGGTGGCAGGCACAAAGTAGTCTAGCTGAGTGTAATTCATCAGATGCATTTCCAACTTTCAACAAGCAATAACTGACATTGGAGCTGAAGAATCCTTCAAGACATTACATGCCTTCAAAGAGTGTTAGATCAATGCCTTTGAAAGGTAAGGGAATGCCTGTAATCCCAGCTACTTGGAGGCTGAGGCAGAAGAGTCACATGAACCTGGGAGGCAGGGGTTGCACTGAGCTGAGATCGTGCCATTCCACTCCAGCCTGGGCAAAAAGAGTGAAACTTAGTCAAAAAAAAAAAAAAGAAGAAGAAAAAGAAAAAGGAAGGAAGGAAAGAAAGAAAGAAGGAAGAAAGGAAGGAAAGAAAGAAGGAAGGAAGGAAGAAACGAAGGAAAGAAGGAAGGAGGGAAGGAAGGAAGGAAGAAAGAAAGAGAGAAAAAGAAAAAGAAAGAAAGAAAGAAAGAAAAAGAAAGAAAGAAGGAAAGAAAGAAAGAAAGAGAGAAAGAAAAGGGCAGGGGAGGAATGACAGGGCTAAAATATATTCCCTTAGATTAAAACAAACCAAAAAACAAACAGGAGAAACAAGAGAGCAAAGACCACTTTCCAGTGACCAAAAACCCTGGTGTCTGGACTGTAAAGCAGACAGAAATCTCCTACAATTCTGGAAGTAGGCATCTGAGCTGTGAAAAAGGGCAGATCTCTAGGATTTTACAGGTGTTTCATTTCTTGGCTCCACAAAACAAACAAACAAACAAACAAAAACCTGATCCTGCCTCCCAGACATATGAAGGTGGCAGTAAACTGAATCAAAATAAAGCTGCAGCAAAGTTCAGACCCTCCTTATATGCATAGCAGATTGACATAGATTTCACTTTAGATGCCCAGCAAAGACAAGGTACACCTTTTATACATAAGGTCTGGCACAAACGTGAAGATAATATGACACAAGAGAAAAAAGTGGCAATCAATCTAGAGAGGGAAGTCAATAGAAGCAGGATGAGAAACTACCCAAATACTAAAATTGAATGAACAAATACGTAATAGCTATACAGTAGCTATGGCAGAAGGCTAAAGATGTACTGAAAGGGTAGACAACTTGCTGCAAAATGTTAAATTTCAGCAAAGACAAGGAAACTATAAGACAGAAACAAATACAAGTACTAGAAATTTTAAAATATCGAAAACAAAGAAAAACGAAAACAACCCTGTGAGCCAAGAATTTCATATCAAGTAAAACTACTCATAAAGATATAAAGGCAAAATGAATAGATCTTTAAACAGACAGAAGGTGATATAATTTGTTTCCAGCAGACTTACATTTCAAGAAAAGCTAGCAGAATTTCTTTGGTGTGAGAAGAAATGATGTCTGATCGAGTCCTGGATCTGTAGGACAAAAATGAGAACATTATTAAAAGAACATATCTGGGTTAATAAAAAAATAACTATTTAGAGCAAAAATATATCAATATTACATCAATATATTGTGGGGTTTGGCATACACAGAAGTAAAATATAAGACACTAAGAACGAAGAGGGTGGAAGTGAATAAGTGTAACTATATAGGTAGATGTTCCTTATATGATTTCTCTAATAGCATATTTGAAGGTAGATTTTTCCAATTCTGTGAAGAAAGTCATTGGTAGCTTGATGGGGATGGCAATGAATCTATAAATTACCTTGGGCAGTATGGCCATTTTCACGATATTGATTCTTCCTACCCATGAGCATGGAATGTTTTTCCATTTGATTGTAACCTCTTTTATTTCATTGAGCAGTGGTTTGTAGTTCTCCTTGAAGAGGTCATTTACATCCCTTGTAAGCTGGATTCCTAGGTATTTTATTCTCTTTGAAGCAATTGTGAATGGGAGTTCACTCATGATTTGGCTATTTGTCTGTTATTGGTGTATAAGAATGCTTGTGATTTTTGCACATTGATTTTGTATCCTGAGACTTTGCTGAAGTTGCTTATCAGCTTAAGGAGATTTGGGGCTGAGACAATGGGGTTTTCTAGATATACAATCATGTCATCTGCAAACAGGGACAATTTGACATCCTCTTTTCCTAATTGAATACCCTTTATTTCCTTCTCTTGCCTGATTGCCCTGGCCAGAACTTCCAACCCTATGTTGAAAAGGAGTGGTGAGAGAGGGCATCCCTGTCTTGTGCTAGTTTTCAAAGGGAATGCTTCCAGTTTTTGCCCATTCAGTATGATATTGGCTGTGGGTTTGTCATAGATAGCTCTTATTATTTTGAGATACGTCCCATCAATACCTAATTTATAGTTCAAAAATGAATATTGTAATTTCCGCAGCAACAACTAAACAAGACTACATGAGGTATATTTCGTGTGTGTGTGTGTGTTTGTGTGTGTGTAAAAAAAGAGAGAGAGGGAATGAGAAATAGCATACTACAAATTATGCAATTCATCACAAAATAAGCAGTAATAAGGAACTGAAGAATAAAAGCAGCTTGCATAAATTAAAACAAAAGCAAATAAGAAAGATTTAAAGTAATTATACCATTGATTATATTAACTATAATGAACTCTACAGCCTATTTCAAAGACAGAGTAAAATGATAGATTTTTTTGGAAGTAAAAATGCAGAAAAAGCAAGATGAAATCTTGCTATTTACAAGAAACACATTTTACTGTAAAGGAAGTTAGGATGATAGTAAATAAAATGAAAAAATAGCAACATAGAAACACTAAATATGAGATGAAACACCAAGTATAAGATGAAAGTAAATAAATGAAAAAACAACACAGAAACACTAAATATAAGAAAACCGATGTAGTTAGAGTAATATTAGATAAAATAGACTTCAAATAAAAAAATTCCTAAAGATATAGAGGAACATTTTATAGTGGTAATAGAAAATGTCCATTCACACCCTCCAAAAGGGAAAATAGAAAAATTAATAAAAGTATAGAAGTTCTCACCAAGTACATAAGTGACATTTATAGAACATTACACCCAACACCTGCAAAAAATGAATATATAACCACGATCTGGGGAAAATATTCTCAGCTTGTATATCAATAATCTCTTGTGTTTGGATTATATAAAGAAACCTTTCAGTTCAAGACTAAGTTCACTACCATCACAATAAAGAAGGCAGAAATGATCTGGACAGTGACTTCACTAAATAAGATATAAAGACGCCCAGAAAAATCTATGGGAAGATACATGTAAGAATGTTCATTAAAAATACAAACAACTAATACGTGTAAATATTGGGCAAAGATTCAAACAGACTATATAAAATAAAATATATGAATAGCATGAGAAAATGTGTTCAACATGATTAATTAGCAGGACATTCTAATTAAACCACAATGATTACCACTTTAAACCTGCTAAAGGGGTTTCAATAAAAAAGAACAGCAACATAAAAAGTTGTCAAGATGTGGAGCAAATGGAACTCTCATAACTTGCTGATATGTCTGCAAAACGTTGCAACCACACAGCAAAACAGCTTGTGTTTTTAAATAAAGTTAAACATACATCTATGTTATTATGCACAAATATCACTGTTAGGTAGATGTAGAGTGGTAATTGGTTTGGAAAGCTTGCCCTTGGGACTCTGGGGGAACTTGAGTATTTGCGCTTAGGTTGATGTGGTGAAGTATATAAAGATGGTGTTTTGTGTTTGTAATTTCTAGTTTTAAACTTATTTGTAATGATGTGTTAGTTAATTGAATATTTTAGAGTAGGTACAATATATGTTTGCTGTATTATCTGGCAATATTGAATTTTCCCATTCTAAATGTTAAAAAATCAAGTAAGATTGATGAAATTCATATAAAAAGTTAAGCATAAATAGTAAGTAATCTGGCATCTTGTTAAATCAATTCAAAACTCAGAGGATGTGGTAAATGTAGATAATGAGTAAGAAAGTAGTTTATAGGAGGTACTGGGTTCATCTCACTAGGGAGTGCCAGACAGTGGGCGCAGGTCAGAGGGTGCACGCACCGTGTGCAAGCCGAAGCAGGGCGAGGCATTGCCTCACTTGGGAAGTGCAAGGGGTCAGGGAGTTCCCTTTCCGAGTCAAAGAAAGGGGTGACGGACACACCTGGAAAATCGGGTCACTCCCACCCGAATACTGCGCTTTTCCAACCGGCTTAAAAAACGGCTCACCACGAGATTACATCCCGCACCTGGCTCGGAGAGTCCTACACCCACGGAGTCTCGCTGATTGCTAGCACAGCAGTCTGAGATCAAACTGCAAGGCGGCAGCGAGGCTGGGGGAGGGGCGCCCACCATTGCCCAGGTTTGCTTAGGTAAACAAAGCAGCCTGGAAGCTCAAACTGGGTGGAGCCCACCACAGCTCAAGGAGGCCTGCCTGCCTCTGTAGGCTCCACCTCTGGGGGCAGGGCACAGACAAACAAAAACACAGCAGTAACCTCTGCAGACTTAAATGTCCCTGTCTGACAGCTTTGAACAGAGCAGTGGTTCTCCCAGCACGCAGCTGGAGATCTGAGAATGGGCAGACTGCCTCCTCAAGTGGGTCCCTGACCCCTGACCCCCGAGCAGCCTAACTGGGAGGCAACCCCCAGCAGGGGCACACTGACACCTCACATGGCAGGGTATTCCAACAGACCTGCAGCTGAGGGTCCTGTCTGCTAGAAGGAAAACTAACAAACAGAAAGGACATCCACACCAAAAACCCATCTGTACATCACCATCATCCAAGACCAAAAGTAGATAAAACCACAAAGATGGGGAAAAAACAGAACAGAAAAACTGGAAACTCTAAAAAGCAGAGCGCCTCTCCTCCTCCAAAGGAACGCAGTTCCTCACCAGCAACGGAACAAAGCTGGATGGAGAATGACTTTGATGAGCTGAGAGAAGAAGGCTTCAGACGATCAAATTACTCTGAGCTACGGGAGGATATTCAAACCAAAGGCAAAGAAGTTGAAAACTTTGAAAAAAATTTAGAAGAATGTATAACTAGAATAACCAATACAGAGAAGTGCTTAAAGGAGCTGATGGAGCTGAAAACCAAGGCTCGAGAACTACGTGAAGAATGCAGAAGCCTCAGGAGCAGATGCGATCAACTGGAAGAAAGGGTATCAGCAATGGAAGATGAAATGAATGAAATGGAGCGAGAAGGGAAGTTTAGAGAAAAAAGAATAAAAAGAAATGAGCAAAGCCTCCAAGAAATATGGGACTATGTGAAAAGACCAAATCTACGTCTGATTGGTGTACCTGAAAGTGATGGGGAGAATGGAACCAAGTTGGAAAACACTCTGCAGGATATTATCCAGGAGAACTTCCCCAATCTAGCAAGGCAGACCAATGTTCAGATTCAGGAAATACAGAGAACGCCACAAAGATACTCCTCGAGAAGAGCAACTCCAAGACACATAATTGTCAGATTCACCAAAGTTGAAATGAAGGAAAAAATGTTAAGGGCAGCCAGAGAGAAAGGTCGGGTTACCCTCAAAGGGAAGCCCATCAGACTAACAGCAGATCTCTCAGCAGAAACCCTACAAGCCAGAAGAGAGTGGGGGCCAATATTCAACATTCTTAAAGAAAAGAATTTTCAACCCAGAATTTCATATCCAGCCAAACTAAGCTTCATAAGTGAATGCGAAATAAAATCCTTTACAGACAAGCAAATGCTGAGAGATTTTGTCACCAGCAGGCCTGCCCTAAAAGAGCTCCTGCAGGAAGCACTAAACATGGAAAGGAACAACCGGTACCAGCTGCTGCAAAATCATGCCAACATGTAAAGACCATTGAGACTAGGAAGAAACTGCATCAACTAACGAGCAAAATAACCAGCTAACATCATAATGACAGGATCAAATTCACACATAACAATATTAACTTTAAATGTAAATGGACTAAATGCTCCAATTAAAAGACACGGACTGCCAAATTGGATAAAGAGTCAAGACCCATCAGTGTGCTGTATTCAGGAAACCCATCTCACAGGCAGAGACACATATAGGCTCAAAATAAAAGGATGGAGGAAGATCTACCAAGCCAATGGAAAACAAAAAAAGGCAGGGGTTGCAATCCTAGTCTCTGATAAAACAGACTTTAAACCAACAAAGATCAAAAGAGACAAAGAAGGCCATTACATAATGGTCAAGGGATCAATTCAACAAGAAGAGCTAACTATCCTAAATATATATGCACCCAATACAGGAGCACCCAGATTCATAAAGCAAGTCCTGAGTGACCTACAAAGAGACTTAGACTCCCACACATTAATAATGGGAGACTTTAACGCCCCACTGTCAACATTAGACAGATCAACCAGACAGAAAGTCCACAAGGATACCCAGCAATTGAACTCAGCTCTGCACCAAGCAGACCTAATAGACATCTACAGAACTCTCCACCCCAAATCAACAGAATATACATTTTTTTCGGCACCACACCACACCTATTCCAAAATGGACCACATACTTGGAAGTCAAGCTCTCCTCAGCAAATGTAAAAGAACAGAAATTATAACAAACTATCTCTCAGACCACAGTGCAATCAAACTAGAACTCAGGATTAAGAGTCTCACTCAAAACCGCTCAACTACATGGAAACTGAACAACCTGCTCCTGAATGACTACCGGGTGCATAATGAAATGAAGGCAGAAATAAAGATGTTCTTTGAAACCAACGAGAACAAAGACACAACATACCAGAATCTCTGGGACGCATTCAAAGCAGTGTGTAGAGGGAAATTTACAGCACTAAATGCCCACAAGAGAAAGCAGGAAAGATCCAAAATTGACACCCTAACATCACAATTAAAAGAACTAGAAAAGCAAGAGCAAACATATTCAAAAGCTAGCAGAAGGCAAGAAATAACTGAAATCAGAGCAGAGCTGAAGGAAATAGAGACACAAAAAACCCTTCAAAAAATTAATGAATCCAGGAGCTGGTTTTTTGAAAGGATCAACAAAATTGATAGACCACTGGCAAGACTAATAAAGAAAAAAAGAGAGAAGAATCAAATACAGACATTAAAAAATGATAAAGGGGATATCACCACTGATCCCACAGAAATACAAACTACCATCAGAGAATACCACAAACACCTCTACGCAAATAAACTAGAAAATCTAGAAGAAATGGACAAATTCCTCGACACATACACTCTCCCAAGACTAAACCAGGGAGAAGTTGAATCTCTGAATAGACCAATAACAGGATCTGAAATTGTGGCAATAATCAATAGTTTACCAACCAAAAAGAGTCCAGGACCGGATGGATTCACAGCCGAATTCTACCAGAGGTACAAGGAGGAACTGGTACCACTCCTTTTGAAACTATTCCAATCAATAGAAAAAGAGGGAATCCTCCCTAACTCATTTTATGAGGCCAGCATCATCCTGATACCAAAGCCGGGCAGAGACACAACGAACAACGAGAATTTTAGACCAATATCCTTGATGAACATTGATGCAAAAATCCTCAATAAAATACTGGCAAAACGAATCCAGCAGCACATCAAAAAGCTTATCCACCATGATCAAGTGGGCTTCATCCCTGGGATGCAAGGCTGGTTCAATATACGCAAATCAATAAATATAATCCAGCATATAAACAGAGCCAAAGACAAAAACCACATGATTATCTCAATACATGCAGAAAAACCCTGTAACAAAATTCAACAATCCTTCATGCTAAAAACTCTCAATAAATTAGGTATTGATGGGACGTATCTCAAAATAATAAGAGCTATCTATGACAAACCCACAGCCAATATCATACTGAATGGGCAAAAACTGGAAGCATTCCCTTTGAAAACTGGCACAAGACAGGGATGCCCTCTCTCACCACTCCTATTCAACATAGGGTTGGAAGTTCTGGCCAGGGCAATTTGGCAAGAGAAGGAAATAAAGGGTATTCAATTAGGAAAAGAGGAAGTCAAATTGTCCCTGTTTGCAGATGACATGATTGTATATCTAGAAAACCCCATTGTCTCAGCCCAAAATCTCCTCAAGCTGATAAGCAACTTCAGCAAAGTCTCAGGATACAAAATCAATGTGCAAAAATCACAAGCATTCTTATACACCAACAACAGACAAACAGAGAGACAAATCATGAGTGAACTCCCATTCACAATTGCTTCAAAGAGAATAAAATACCTAGGAATCCAACTTACAAGGGATGTGAAGGACCTCTTCAAGGAGAACTACAAACCACTGCTCAAGGAAATAAAAGCGGATACAAACAAATGGAAGAACATTCCATGCTCATGGGTAGGAAGAATCAATATCGTGAAAATGGCCATACTGCCCAAGGTAATTTACAGATTCAATGCCATCCCCATCAAGCTACCAATGTTTTTCTTCACAGAATTGAAAAAAACTACTTTAAAGTTCATATGGAACCAAAAAAGAGCCCGCATTGCCAAGTCAATCCTAAGCCAAAAGAACAAAGCTGGAGGCATCATGCTACCTGACTTCAAACTATACTACAAGACTACAGTAACCAAAACAGCATGGTACTGGTACCAAAAGAGACATATAGATCAATGGAACAGAACAGAGCCCTCAGAAATAACACCGCATATCTACAACCATCTGCTCTTTGACAAACCTGAGAAAAACAAGCAATGGGGAAAGGATTCCCTATTTAATAAATGGTGCTGGGAAAACTGGGTAGCCATATGTAGAAAGCTGAAACTGGATCCCTTCCTTACACCTTACACAAAAATCAATTCAAGATGGATTAAAGACTTAAACGTTAGACCTAAAACCATAAAAACCCTAGAAGAAAACCTAGGCATTACCATTCAGGACATAGGCATGGGCAAGGAGTTCATCTCTAAAACACCAAAAGCAATGGCAACAAAAGACAAAATTGACAAATGGGATCTAATTAAACTAAAGAGCTTCTGCACAGCAAAAGAAACTACCATCAGAGTGAACAGGCAACCTACAAAATGGGAGAAAATTTTCACAACCTACTTATCTGACAAAGGGCTAATATCCAGAATCTACAATGAACTCAAACAAATTTACAAGAAAAAAACAAACAACCCCATCAAAAAGTGGGCAAAGGACATGAACAGACACTTCTCAAAAGAAGACATTTATGCAGCCAAAAAACACATGAAAAAATGCTCACCATCACTGGCCATCAGAGAAATGCAAAGCAAAACCACAATGAGATACCATCTCACACCAGTTAGAATGGCAATCATTAAAAAGTCAGGAAACAACAGGTGCTGGAGAGGATGTGGAGAAATAGGAACACTTTTACACTGTTGGTGGGACTGTAAACTAGTTCAACCATTGTGGAAGTCAGTGTGGTGATTCCTCAGGGATCTAAAACTAGAAATACCATTTGACCCAGCCATCCCATTAGTGGGTATATACCCAATGGACTACAAATCATGCTGCTATAAAGACACATGCACACGTATGTTTATTGCGGCACTATTCACAATAGCAAAGACTTGGAACCAACCCAAATGTCCAACAATGATAGACTGGATTAAGAAAATGTGGCACATATACACCATGTAATACTATGCAGCCATAAAAAATGATGAGTTCATGTCCTTTGTAGGGACATGGATGAAATTGGAAATCATCATTCTCAGTAAACTATTGCAAGAACCAAAAACCAAACACCGCATATTCTCACTCATAGGTGGGAATTGAACAGTGAGATCACATGGACACAGGAAGGGGAATATCACACTCTGGGGACTGTTGTGGGGTGGAGGGAGGGGGGCGGGATAGCATTGGGAGATATACCTAATGCTAGATGACGATTTAGTGGGTGCAGCGCACCAGCATGGCACATGTATACATATGTAACTAACCTGCACAATGTGCACATGTACCCTAAAACTTAAAGTATAATAAATAAATAAATAAATAAAGTAGTTTATAAGTTATAGGAAGCATTAATTCATAATATGTGTTAAATATAGATTGAAATTAGTAATATGTACATTTTACTTATAGCTACAAAGGAATGGGAATAACAAGCCATAAATTTGAATTATCCTGCTCTACTGTAACCTAGGTCATCCCTAAATTGAATAGTTATTGGTGACAACCAGTGTGGTCCCAATCTGATTAGAGTGATATTTTCTTCAAAAAGTGACCCTCCTTGTTTTGTCCATTCTGATAATCGTCAATGTTGAGTGTCTCCTTCCAAAAATTATCACTGGATTTTCAGAAGAAAATATTTTAACTTCTACCTATGTTAACCTTATTTTACTATTTAAAAATTTGTATTTTAAGTATTATATAATGTGAATACTGTTAGGTAGAAATGTACATTTATATAACTTTAAATATAATAGTAACTATTTGACTGTTAAATTTAAAAAATCATACTGATAATGACCACAATAGAGAATGTGGAAATAAATACGTAATTTTTTTCTCTCACAGAAAGTAACTACAAGCTCTTCTACTACAAGTAGTGATGAGAAAATGCACAGGGAATAAAAATAAAATGCACAGGGAATAAAAATATTTCAAAGGAATACTTTTCTAAGATATGTGCATTATTACCCTGCATTATATTACCTAAATAATAATATATTATTTATCTATAATATATATTATATTATGTATTATGTATTTATATATAATAAATATATAATATTTAATTATATAAATACATATAATATATAAATTATATATATAATTATATATAATATATATAATTATATAAATATATACACACCCCATCTCATTTATTATGAGATTTATTTATTATTTACATATATATACACACACACACATATGCACATACAATTTAAAACAAAAATCTGTCCACACTGATTTCAAGATACAAAACCTTTCACTATAATAAACCACTCTGAGAGGTATAGGACCACTCTACAGCCATCTCAGCAAATTTTACCGCTGCTTGGCAACTTCTAGAGAAAACCAGTTATTTTAGCTGAAGTCTTCTCTTGGTTTCCAAGTCTATTTCACTCATCTGTTGGCCAAAAATGTGTACTACATTAAAGTAGCCAAGAAATCATTTCCAGCTCATAAGACTCATTTACTCCCATAACTAATGAGGATCCATTTACTCCCGTAACTGGTATGGTTCATGGAAATAAAATGTTAACGTTTAGATTTAATAAACCATCATCATCAAAAGTCATACTCATTTCAGGAGAGCAAAATAGTGTTTTATCAGACACATATAAAACAATTATAAAAAAATCAGTGATTTGGAAAATACCAGAGTAGTTTTACCATATGCTCCAGATTTCTAGTTATAATTTTGATAGATTTTCCTTGGCTTTTTAATGTCTTACAAATATATTATTTCTGGACTTTTTGCCTGTCTGGATTCCAAGTCAGTGTTTTCTAGGCCTGCATGAATATCTATGTCATCTGAGAAGACTTAAAGCAATACAGTTTCACAGGGTCTGGCTCCAGAAATTACGTTTTAATCGACCTGTTTCAGGGTACAAGAAACCGAATTTTCAATAGCTTTTTATAAAATTACATTTTGTGTAATATTTTTTCCAACAGATAGATCGATCATAAATCCATTGACTAAATACTATCTTGGATTAATTTTTTATTTCTAAAATTGAAGGTATTACTAGGTATTATTGTGATTTTTTATTGGAAGAAAGCAGTTTAAACTATTTTAGGATGGCTAAGTGGGAGTCTAACCTGGCTTCACTTGTATTGAGAATATGTCTCTGTAATTGGTGCATCAATAGTGTTGGCACCAATATTCTCTTTCCTGCTTAATAACTGATGCTAAATTCTTCTTAGAGTCTTAGAACTGATGCTTACTTAAGAACAATAAGATTCAAGGTAAGCAAATTTTGCTCAGTTATAATGACCTATAACTTAAAATATTAAAGAAGAGTACTCTCTTGTTACAATCCCGAATTCCAACACCTAACTCTTCTGAATATGTAATTATTTTTTGTCCCAATTATGAGAAGCTAGAGACCTGAAGAAGAGAAAAGATGTTAAGTTGTCTGCCTCTGTAATAAGAATTACATGATTCAGAAGTTATACCTGGGGCTTTCTTGCTGAAATGATGTAACTCTCTGCCAGCTTATGAAGAGAGTGGAAAAGAACTGAAATTGCTCCTATTTAGCCTAGAAAAAAAAAATACATTTCCCCGTAATTCCAGAGTGTGTTTTGAATGTTTTTAGGGGACACATTTAGACACTGAACATCAATATCTACCTCTCAGAAGAATACACACTCCTGCTACAGCAGAGAGCTATTTACGACAAATATCAGGAGCTTTACTGTATCATTATTGAGCTGAGAAACACACTAGTCTGCTCTACTGTACACACTAGCTGCTTTACTCAGCTGAGGCAGCCACAATAAGGAGAAAGACGTAACCTAGAGACAGAACTTTGGATTGAGCTAAAATTTAAAAAGTCAGTCTCCAGAGTAAACTAGAGATACCTGAAAGCAAAACTTTAACTTCAGTGTTAAAACTAGAGACATGCAAATCACTGAAAGGGATAAGAAGATAGTAAATACACACATGAAAATGTTCAACACCAAAAAAGTGCAAACAAAGACCATAATGGGATCTCACTACACACCTTTCAGAATTTTTAAAAATTATTATTATTATAACACCAGATACTAGGGAGAAGTTAGAGAAACTGGACCACTCATACATTGCTGTTGGTGATAGAATCAGCAGACAGCCAAGGGTCCCTGGTGAAACATTGCCCTCAAGCCTAGAAGGGAATGAACGCTGAAAAAACGAATTCCTGGTCCCAGATAAAACATGTGACCCAGAGAGACAACTGCCCCTGGTTGTCCAGCCTTTCCCAACCGATTCTTTCTGAATAATGCCCACATGCACACTGGGGGAATAGGGTGGAGCCACGAGAAGTTCCCTCCCTGGTCAGGGAGAGGAAGGCTGGCATCTTCCATTCCTGTGTTGCGGCGTAGAATCAATTCGTGAGGTGGGGGCCTGTTAGCAGTACTCCCTCTCGTTTACTGAGAGTTTTTTTTTTTTTTTTGCTTTTTTCCTTTTTACCCAATAAATCCCACTCTACTCACGCTTCAATGTGTCCTTGAGCCTAATTTTTCCTGGTGGCATGAGAAGTACCTGGTTTTAGCTAAACTAAGGAGCAAAATTCTACAACAGTGGGAATGCAAAATACTCCACTGTGGTAGTCTGTCAGTTTTGTATGTAACTAACTGCAATTCTGACATAATCCGGTTATTGCATTTAAAAAAAAACTAACTTTCATTTTAGATTCAGGGAGTGCATGTACAGGTTGTTCACATGGCTGTATTGTGTGATTCTGAGGTTTGGATATGAATGAAATCACCCAAATAGTGAGCTCAGTACCCAATAGTTTTTCGTTTTCCACCCTTGCCACTCTCTTTCTTGTTTCCTCTAGTAGCCACATGTGTCTATATTGCCATATTTATGTCCATGACTATCCAATATTAGCTCCCACATAAGTGAGAATACGTCATATGTAGTTTTCTGTTCCTGCATTAATTCACTCAGGAGAGTGGCTTCCAGCTGTATCCATGTTGCGGCAAAGGACAAGATTTCATTTTTTTATGGCTGTGTAGCATTACGTGGTGCATATGTACCACATTTTTAAATACAATCCACCATTGATAGGCACCTAAGGTGATTTCATATTTTTGCTGTTGTGAATAGTGCTGTGGTAAACATATGAGTGAATGTGTCTTTTTTGTAAAACAATTTATTTTCTTTGGCATACATACCCAGTAATGGGATTGCTGGGTAGACCAGTAGTTCTAACTTCTTCGAGAAATCACCACACTTTCCACAGTAGCTGAACTAATTTACATTTCCACCAACAGTGTTAAGCATTCCCTTTTCTGTGCAGCCTTGCCAGCATCTATTGTTTTTTGACTTTTTAATAATAGCCATTCTGACTATTTGGTTTGAGATGGTATCTCATTGTGGCTTTGCTTTGCACTTATCTGATGATTAGTGATTCGGAGCATTTTTTTATATATCTGTTGGTAACTTGTATGTCTTCTTTTCAGAAATGTCTGTTCATGTCCTTTGCCCATTTTTTAATGGGGCTATTTGTTTTTTCTTTTTCAATTGTTTAAGTTCATTACAGATTCTGAATATTAGGCTTTTGTTGTATACACAGTTTGTAAATATTTTCTCCCATTCTGTAGGTTGTCTGTTTACTCTGTTGATAGTGTCTTTTGCTGTGCAGAAGCTCTTTAGTTCAATTAGGTCCCTCATATGGTTTTGTTGTGTCCCCATCCAAATCTCACCTTGAATTGTTAATTCCCATAATCCCCACATGTAGTGGAAAGGACCTGGTGCGAGGTAATTGTATCCTGGGGGTAGTTACCCTCATGCTGCTGTTCTCATGATAGTGAGTGAGTTTTCATAAGATCTGATGATTTTATAAAGAGCTTTTTCCTCTTTGCTCGGCACTTCTCCTTCCTGCCAAAATGTGAAGAAGCAAACGTGTCTTCTTCCCCTTTCACCATGATTGTAAGTGTCCTTAGGCCTTCCCAGCCATGCAGAACTGTGAGTCAATTAAAACTCCTTCCTTTATAAATTACCCAGTATTGGGTAGTTTTTTATAACAGTGTGAGAATGAGCTAATACAGTCTCACTTGTCAATTTTTGTTTTTGTTGCAGTTGCTTTTGAGGTTTAGTCATAAATTCTTTCCCAATGCTGATGTCCAGAATGATGTTTCCTAGGTTTCTTCTATTATTCTTACAGTTTTAGGTATTACATTAAATTTTTAATTCCTCTTGAGTTAATTTTTGTATATGGCGCAAGATCCTTATCTTATGCAAGATCCGTATACCCATATACGGCTAGCCAGGTATCCCAGCACCATTTATTGAATTGAGTGTCCTTTTCCCATTGCTTATTTTCGTTGACTTTGTCAAAGATCAGACGGCTTTAGGTGTGGGGCCTTATTTTTGGGTTCTGTATTCTGTTCCATTGGTCTCTGTGTCTGTTTTTGTACCAGCACCACATGGTTTTGGTTGCTGTAGCCTTATAGTATAGGTGGAAGTCAGGTAATGTGATGCCTCTAGCTTTCAGCTTTTTGCTTAAGATTGCTTTGGTTTGGGGGCTCTTTTTGGGGGTTCCAAATAAATATTTGAATATTTATTTTTCTAATTTTGGGAGAAAATGTTGGTGGTTTGATAGGAATAACACTGAATCTGTAGATTGCTTTGGGCAGTAAGGACATTTTAACGATATTGATTCTTCCAGCCTAAGAGTATGGAAGTATTTTCCGTCTATTTCTGTCATTTATGATTTCTTTCAGCAGTGTCTTGTAATTCTCCTTTTAGAGATCTTTTACCTCCACGGTTAGATATATCCTAGGTATTTTAATTTTTTGTGGCTATTGTAAATGAGATTGCCTTCTAAATTTGGCTGTCAACTTAGATGTTATTGGTATATAGGAATTCCACTGATTTTTAAACATTGATTTTGTATCCTGAAAGTTAACCAAAGTCATTTATCAATTCCAAAAGCCTTTTGGGGAAGTATTTTGGGTTTTCTAGGTATAGAATCATATTGTCAGTGAAGAGAGATAATTTGTCCTTTTCTTTTCCTATTTGGATGCCTTTTATTTTGTTCTCTTGCCTGATTGTACTGAGTAGGACTTTCTGTGTTTTTATTAGGCATTTATCCTATAGAAATGGAAACTTATGTTCACGTACAAAATATATATTGAAATATATAGCAATTTTGTTTTACTAGCCAAAAACTGGAAACAACTCAACTACCCTTCAACAAATGAACTGTTATACAAACAGATGAATTGTTATACATACATCCATACATGGAATAATATGCTGCAATAAAAAAGAACAACTAGGGGGTATATGAAACAACTTGGATGAATCTCCAGGGAATTGAGTTAAGTCAAAAAAGCCAATCTCAAACTATTACTATTTTATTCCTTTTAGATAGCATTTTTAGTGACAACATTTAGAAATGAAGAACAGATTATTGTTATTAAGGGTTAAAGTTAAGAGGGATGTAGGAGTGAGACTGATGTGGTTATAACATGGAAACACAAAAGTTGCTTATGTTGATGGACTTGCTAAATATCTTGACTGTGGTGATGGATACAAAAAACTACATATGTGAAAGAATTGCCTGGAAATGAAAATACACATACATTCCACAAAATAAGCACATGTTAAGTAAGGGAAATCTATGCTAAATTAGCTGATTGTATAATATCAATATTAATGGATGTGACATTACACTATAGTTTGGCAAAAATTTTGACACCAGAGGAAAATTAATAATGTTTACACAGGACTATTAATGCATGTGAATCTATAATTTTCTCAAAAAAATTAAAATAATAAAGAAAATAATAATCAAACTATATTTACCAGATATAAAAGATAGACATTCTTAGATTTTAATGGCAACTAAGTACCCAGAAAATTCATAAAAATTAATCCACACTATATAGTTCATCAATGCAAAATTTCAAAATGAAGTGCAAAGAAAAGGCATAATCAATATACCATTTCTGAATGTGAATCAGAATGGGATTGCAATGATAGCACTAAATCCTAGTACATGAAGAAACATGTTCATATTCTGTGGAAAGAATATTTCCCACTTAGATCTCTCGATTCAACCAAATTTCCTTTGTATGTTTGAAGAGGAAGGCATATAGAGATATTTTCATACAATGTTTCAGAAACTTTTCTACACAATGAACTTCTCTCAGAAATATATTGGAGGAGATTTTCCACTACTATAAAGAAATAAATAGGAATATAAAAGTTACAGGCATCAAGAAACAAACAATTCAAATGGATGACAAACAAAAAGAATTCTCACAATGATATCGAAAAAATATACCTATATAGAAATTCTACTAAATAAAAATTCAACTAAAAATTCAAACTAAATTTTAGGTATAATTCTATACCTATATAAAAATTCAAACTAAAAAAAGCAACAAGGTAAAACTAAATTGTTCAGAGGGCCCTGAGAAAGATTTATTCAAAAAATAAAATTAATGGATTATCTAATGTATCAGCATATATTATGAGAAAGCTTTACAAAACTCAGAGTCATAGGTTGAATTTGAAATATGAACATAGAAAACTAAGTAAATGGAAATAAGAGACTATTGTTAGCAAAAAAAAAAAAAATGTTGTGAAGAAAATGAAAAGCAGTAATAGAGTACTGCATGGACAGCTCCAAATGTTTTTCTATGGTGATCATATGATAAGCCTGCATAGTGACTATCCTTGTAGAGATAGTGGGAGGATTTGTGCTAGAAAATATGTGTAGAGACAGTGTGGGATGCTAAATGTTAATCTTCCATAAGTGAAACAAATTAATAGATCATATCTATATGTTAAAGATCAAAAAATTGCAAACATATTGAAGATATGAAGGGATATTAAAATAATCAGCGAAAGGAATTGAATATGATTGCCTCTGGGGAAAAAAATGGTAGAGGAAAGAAATGTAGAATTGTGCAACTTTTAGAAAAATCTCATGAAAATATTTGAAATATTAAATCATATGCATTGTTAACTTTAATTGAAATTAAAACTAAGCTTAAGTTTAAAGTTTACTTAATATAAATATATTGTTTATATGTACACACATTTATCTAAAAGTGTTTATTTATACTAAATGTGTATTTTTATATGTGCACACACACGTAGATGCTAATGCATATACATGCACATATACGCATTAACATATAAATATATCTATAAATTTCAATTCACTCTAAGAAGATTTTAAATTCACTTAATAATGTGTCTTACATAAGGCTATGCCAATTTCACATTTTGGTATAACTTTGAGAAAATAATACTAAAAATGTTTACTGTCCTGTAAAAGGAAAAACACTTTTAAAGCTACTGAAACTTCAAATAGGATGTTTATTACTACAGAGAATATAACAGAATTCAATGACAGTAATTTCACCCTAAATGGATGTGAATTTGATACCAGGAAAATGGAGTTACATACAAATAAGTCATTGAAAAATATTGAAGCGAATGCACCACAGGAGAAAACATTATGAAAAACCTGCCTTCCTCATTTCACAATTAGTAGAATTATAGATGACACTGAGAAGTGTCACATATTGAAATTGTGCCCTGAAATGTTCATTATAAAAGTCAGGGTTTATTTGCAATATTTTGATTTGATGTCTTCATAGAAACTCCACTTAGGATACTGGTAGAGAAAAGTATCTAATTTACACCTAGTAACTTTATATTTTAACCTCAAATTTAAATTTTACAAAGGCTCATGAAATTAAATATATGCATATGTAACTTAAACTGCTAAAGTTAAGGGCTTTCGTTAGGCAGCATTATTTTCATAACTTGTAACTTCCACAATTAGTGTTTGCTTTTCTGATAATACTTGTAAAAGATACCACCTAAAATGCATAGACATGTCTAATTTATAATATAAATAGTATAATCAACAGGAACTCTTAGAAGATTTCTGTCTCTACTAACAACAGCTGGACTCGGCTGGACTTTTCCATAAATAACTAAAAATAATTGGAAAAGAACTACAAGTAAATGTTGCAGACATTGTTCAAAACATGTAAGAGTCTAATAAGTGACATAGTGACAGAAACACTATGATTTCTCAGAATTTCTACCCAGAAATTCTGGGAATTTCTGTGCAGCAAGGAAGCCACTATAAATAAAACCTGGCAATCTCTCTGGGTGGAGAAAATTTAGGTCAGTGTTAGAGGTGACCAAAGTAACTACACTTCTCAGGGCAGAGTAAAAAGATGTTAGAGAAAGAGCTGCAACAACTTCTACTAACCTTCCTTTGGTCTGTTACTTCGTAATAAAGGACATATAAGGTAAAATTCTGTAAGACAAACCAAAAAGTACCTGAGAAATTATAAACTTAGACATTCACAGAATCTGTACAGTGCTAGAAGAAATTTGAGTTAAAATCAATCAGAGTAGAGGTACATTGATGAACATGACGATATTCAATAAAGAACTCAGTAGTGCAACACTAGATTAGTAGAAGAATCTAGGACAAAAGCAAAAGCTGCTTTACACTTTTCTTAGCAAAGCTAAAAATAAGTCTCAAAAGAATTAAGCTGATCCACAAATAATGTAACTGCCCACCCAAACGAAGTTTAACACTCTTTAAAGGAAGATTACTAAATCCCAATAATCAATAATGTAACATTAACAGGATACAATTATATTAACAAGCATATAAGTTAATACAAGTTTATTAATTATTCACTAATGCAATTAGTAAACATACAAAAAATCAGGAAAAGTGAACCATAGAAAGGAGAAATAAAAACAGAAATAACCAGTAATAATGGAAATGTAAGAATTGGTAGACAAGTACTTTAAAAAAGCAATTATAAATACACTCAGATTAAAGAAAAATAGAATCATAATTAATAGAAAAATGAAGAACTATCAAAGAAGCAAAGAAGAATAAAAATGTCAATATCTAAATTAAAAATGCATAGAATGGGCTTAAAATCAATTATGTTCCAGAAAATAAGATCAGTGGTCAAGATAAGAACACTTTGTATCTAAAAATTGAAACTATCCAAATTGAAGGACTCAGGGAAAACTATGTCAAGAAAAATAAGGAAAAGATCCTTAATGAATGCTGAAATAATATTGAGTGGTTTAAAATACATAGAACTGAAGACATAGTGGCTAACAGTTTTCCAAAATTGTGAACACTATAATGTCAAAAATTAAAGAAGCTGACTGAATTAAGGCTAGATACACAGAGAGAAAACCACATCAAAACACCTTGCTGAAAAGCAGTTATAAGAAACACTCTTGAAATAAACAAGAGAGAAAGACACATTAGAGAGAAAGATCACAAATTTCTAATCAGAAAAATGCAAAGCCAAAGAAAATGGAATGGCATCTTTAAAGTGATGAAATAAAAAATCGAACAATAACTTGTATCTGGTAAATATATATAATGTAAGTGAAAGAATCTCCATGCAATAAATGTTAAATGAAGTGCTGTTAAAGAAAAACATACCGTAAACAAAATCGGATTTTCAAAAAGGAATTGAATACACCAGAATTGGTAAATATGTGGAGAAATATAACATATTTTGCATGTTTATTTAAAGTTGACTAACTAAAGCAAAAACAAATTTAAAAATGAATACAAATATAGTCTTGGTTTTTAAATAAATACAGAAGTACAATATATGGTAACAATAGCACAAGACAAGAGACAAATAGAAATAAACTTATGTAAGTTTCTTACATTATGTTCGAAGTGGTATAATATTACTTGACTATAGATTGTGATAAATTAAAGATACATGTTAACATATTTTTTTCTAACAAAGGTTTACAGATAATGAGCCAGTAGTGAAAAACTATGAAAATCTAAGTAGTAAAATTTTCAGTTAATTTCCCAATCAAAAAACAAACCCAAACAAAAAATCACACAAAGGAAATATAACAGACAAAAGAAACAGAGAACATACTGCACATATAGAAAACAAATAGCAAAATGGTAGACTTAAATGTACCACAATGATAATTAATATATACCAAAATCGTTGTAATTCAGAGAGAGATTATAAGCCTCAGCAAAGAATCATGACCAAATTATATTTTTTTCTAAAGAAATAAATTTTAAATATAAACAAACAAATAAGTTAAAAGTGAAAGAATGCAAGAAGATATATATTCCATGCACTAATGAGAAGAGAACTAGACTGGTTCTACTAATATCAGATAGTGTAATTTCAAGACGAAACAGTAGTCCTAGAGAATTGTATATGTATATGAACTTTATTACAAAACTAGACAATGCATAAAGAAGTAAAAACTGACAGAACTGAAGAGAGAAATACATAAATCCAAAATTACAATTAGAGATTCTTGTAGTCTTGTTTCAGTAATCAATAGATTAAGTGGACAGAAAATCAGTAATTATACAGATGACTTGAACAATGCTATCAACCGATGCCATTTAACATTTGTAGACCACTTCATAAAAATAGTAAAATACACATTCTTTAAAAGTGTATTTTGAAGTTTGTACATGGCAAATTCTCAAACACAAACCATATGCTTGAGTACAAAACAACTCTTGATAAATGTAAGAGAAATAAAATGATGTAGAATGTATTCTCTGACCATAATGGTATTAAATTATAAATTAATAAAATAATACATGAAAATCCTAAATATTCTGAAACTAACAAGATCATTTTAAATAAGTGATACGTTAAAGAATAAATTACATGGGAAATTAGAAAATATTTCAAATTGAATGAAAATGAAAACTCAATCTATCAAATTTGTAAGATACAACTGAGATAAGGCTTAGAGTGAAATCTTTAGCTTTAAATGCCTGTATTTTAAAAGATTAAAAGGGCTTATGTAAATATTAAAGAAGCAATAAAAACAAACCTAAATAAAGTAGAACAATATTTAATGTACACATGAGAATAGATAATACATTTTTAAATTAACAAGTAATAGAAAAATTAAATAATTATTTTTGAAAAGAGCAAAACAATTGATTAAACCCTCATTAGAACTATCAGGGATAAAAAAGATTAAGAAACTCATTAGAATTATCAGAAAGGAAAAAGATACATCTCAACAGAGACTCTACTGACAAAGTAAATAATAGAAGAATGTTATAAAACATAAATTGTGTGGAAAACTCAAATATCAAGATTGTCAAATTAAAATGCTATACCTATACAATAGTTTGAGTTCATAAGTAAAATATTGTCCCACCAAAAGAAAAACAGAAAGTAAAAAATAAATTAAAAATAAACATCAGAATCAGATTGCTAAAATGATGAATCGTACCAAACATTTAAGTCAGCAAATCATTCCTAAACAAACTCTTTCAGAGAACAATGATGGAAAACATCCAAATTACTTCATGTGGCCAGAATAGATGTTTATATTTAAACATATTTAATTTAAATATAATTTATATATAATGTGTTCATATAACTGTATAAGTATATATCTTAAACTCTTTAAACTGTGCAATTATAATAGACAAATGCTATTTTATATAAACTACTTCGATACTGTTGATTAAATTTTAGAATTATCTTTTAGCATTTGTTCTTGAAAATAATCCCATTAAGATCCATATGACTCAGAAGGTCGCAGAGGGTTCAAAATTTGAACTCTGGGCACCAAGAGTAAAATAATTTGTTTTATTGGTTTCCTGAAATTTGATCCTCATTGGAAAATAAAAAGGACTATTGAGCATTATTGGAAACATTGGAAAACATATATAGCTAGTTTTTGATAGGTCTGCCATACTTTACAGTTAATCTTTTAAATATTATGTAAAGATATTTGTTCCAACTAAGTTCATTGCCTACAGAAGCTGAGGCAGCAGTTAGTGACACTTGAAATGTCCAAACTATTGAGAAAAATAAAAAGACAAAAAATTATAGATAACTTTAAGAGTCATTATTATAGACACAGGAAGTCCACTATGGGTCTAACAAGAAAAGCCAAAGGAAAAAAAAGAAAACAATAATAACAAATTGAAAATTAATTGGCATATGAGCAGATAATTAAGAGTCCAATAAAATCTCTAAGCTAAATAATTTTTCAGATAAACCTAAATAGGAATATGTTGACAATGAAACCAATAGAAAATGCCTCACTTTTGGAAAGACGTGAGGCACCCACTTTGGAGGCAAAGACACTCCAGGGAGCTACTGAGTTCACTGTTAATGAATTGCAGACACAGAGTGCAAATGAAATATGGATTAGAAAATAGAGTAATAAAAAGTTCTATTCATGGAAAATTTGAAGGTTAGTGGACAGAAATAACTGGGGAAAGTGAGAAATTATAGAATGGCAAATGGCATCAGTTAAGCCGTTCTCATAATAGCTCTTGAGGCTGATTCAATTTATAGACTCTGAAGTAAAGCCTTCCATAGGCACAAGCCAAAGATGTGGCACCCCAAGTCACTCTGCTCAACCATGTGAAAGTTTATGGAGGCAAGGCACCTATTCATCCAGCATCAGTGGTATCACTTGCCAATTTGCATACGAATAAACATGGATATTAATTATAAAACAATAAAACCTACAGATGTGAGGGAAATTAACAGCATGAAAGATAAAGAAGAAAAACAGCAAATGCATGTAGGTGGAGAGGGGAACAGATATAATTTTGTGACCAGAGGTAACTTTAGAAAGTAAATATCTAACTTCTGAGAGATTTGAGAAAATAACACTTCCATTTTTAAAAAATTTATTAAGATATGAAGAAATTATCATCAGAAAATTAGGAAGTGTCTGTTTCTGGCTTCTGGCTGGTTGGAGGCTTTACTTTCCAGCCTGTCAGAATGGCCACACTTAAGGCTGTAACCGTTTGTGAGAAATAAAGCTCTCCTTTCCAAACTAAAAAAAGAAAATTAAAAATTTTCTTAAAAATAATACAGTTTTCAGATTTATATTTGTATATGTGTATGTATACACATGTATGTGTATGCGTATCAAAAAATTATACATGAAATAAAAGTTGAGCCAATCTTTCAGAACATATAGTAAGATGTAGAAAATGTGAAAAAACCTGGCTTTGGGCCAGGCCTTATAGATAATATTGCCTTATTAAGTCAGTCTGTCTTCTAGCTAGGGTCTACTTAATAAATTGAAATGAGAATGTGTTAAATAGTACCAAACTTTTTAAAATGTATGTATTGCAAAAAGGGGACTGAAAATTGCCAGGCTGAAATGTCAATAAAAGAGATTTGCAAACCAGATTTTCACCTTCTCAAATTTATTTTTGAATAATGTATTTCTAACAATATTGATCATATTTTTGAATAACTAGGATTTGTTACACTTTTTTGATTTATTTGTGGAATTTTTCTTTAAACTACTGTACAGCAAGTGTTTTCTTTCACTTATGTAATTTTTATACTGTTCTAGAATTAAGTATTTCTGGTTTCTAGCCCAATTCTTCAGCTAAATTATTAGGTAACCTTAATCAAGACAATTCAAGTCTCTGGGCCACCAGTTTTATCGTCTCTAACATAAGATTATATAGGCTATGTTACAGTTGATAATAGATTCTATTTTGATTGCTTCATAAATGCCAGGCTAATAAGATATTTTCATATATCATCTCTATTGAATTCCTGATGCAACATTATTACAAGAAAAATAAACTCCTTCTATTAAAGACAATAAAATTGAGTCTTAGTGTATTTAACTAGTTTGATCAATAGAAGCATTCATATCCAGGTCTATATTGGTCACTATGCCATTCTGCCTTCATGAAGTTCTAATAAAACTACTAAATTCCCCAACTCCCACCCCCAGAGGATTTTTGTTTTGTTTCGTTTTCAACACACACTCTACTCCACTTTCCCTTTAAATAGTCTGCAGCATCTGTTGTTCCCATGTTTATGTACATGTGTGCTCAGTTATTATCTCCCAATTATAAATGAGAACATGCTGTATTTGGTTTTCTGTTCTTGTATTAATTCACTTAGAATAATGGCCTCCAGCTGCATCCTGTTGCTAAAAAGGCATGCTTTCATTATTTTTATGGCTGAATAGTATTCCATGCTGTACATGAATCACATTTTCTTTCGCAATCTACCACTGATTGGCACTTAGTTTGAATATATGTTTTGATATTATAAATAGTGCAGCAATGAACATAAGAGTGCACGTGTCTTTTTGGTATAATAATTTATTTTCCTTTGGGTATAAACCCAGTAATGAGATTGATGGATCTAATGGTACCTCTGCTTTAAGTTATTTGAGAAATCTTCAAACTGTTTTCTGCAGTAGGTAGATTAATTTACAACTCAACCAACAGAGCATAAGCATTCCCCTTTCTCTGAAGTCTCAACAGCATAGTTGCTTTTTGACTTTTTGATGATAGCCATTCTGACTGGTGTGAGATGGTATATCCTTGTGGTTTTGCTTTGCATTTCTCGATGATTAGTGATGTGGAACATCTTTTAATATGTTTGTTGGCCACTTATCTGTCTTCTTCTAAGAAATGTCTGTTTCTATCCTTTGCCCATTTTGTAATAGGGTTATTTGTTTTTTACCTGTTGATTAGTTTAACTACCTTATAGATTCTCTGTATTAGACCTTTGTCAGATGCAGAGCTTGTGAATATTTTCTCCCATACCGTAGTTTGTCTGTTTACTCCGTTGATAGTTTTTTGTTGTTGTGCAGGTTTTTAGTTTAATTAGGACCCTTTCATTAATTTTTGTTTTTGTTGGAATTGCTTTTGGGGACTTAGCCAAAAATTATTTGCAAAGGCCAGTGTTGAGATGGTTATTTCTTATGATTTCTTATAGGGTTTTGATGATTGGAGGTCATACATTTAAATCCTTAGTCTATCTTGAGTTGATTTTTGTTTATGTTGTAAGGGAAGGGTTCAGCTTCAATCCTCTACATATGGCTAGCCAGTTATCCCAGCATCATTTATTGAATAAAACTATTTCTACATTGCCTGTTTTGTCAACTTTGTCAAAGTTCAGATGTCTTTAAGTGTAGGGCCTTATTTCTGGTTCTGTATTATGATCCTCTGTTTTGTGTGTCTGTTTTTGTACCAGTACCTGCTGAGTTGGTTACTGTAGACTTGTAATATGGTTTGAAGTTGGGTAGTGTGATGTCTATGGCTTTATTCTTTTTTCCTGGAATTTCTTTGTCTATTCAAGTCCTTTTTTGGTTCCATATGACTTTCAGAATAGTTTTTCCTAATTCTGTGAAGAACATCATAGGTAGTTTGGTAGAAATAGCATTGAATCTGTAAATGTATTTGGGCAGAATAATCATGTTAACAATATTGATTCTTGCTATCCGTGTGCATGGAATATGTTTTCATTTGTTTGTGTTGTCTTTGATTTCTGTCAGCAGCATTTTTTAATTCTTGTTGTAGATATTTTTACCTTTCTGGCTTGCTATATTCATAGATATTTTATTTTTTGTTGGCTATTGTGTATGGGCTTAAATTCTAGAATATGGCTCTCAGCTTAGTTTTTTTGTTGTTGTTGTATAGAAATGCTACTAATTATTGTTCACTGGTTTTGTATACTGAAACCTTGATAAAGATGTTTATCATATGAGGGAGTTTTTGGGCAGAAACTGGGGGATTTTTACATGCATAAAATAATATCATCTGTGAAGACAGAGAATTTGACTTCCTCTCTTCCTATGTAGATGCCTTTGTTTCTTTCTCTTGCCTGATTGCTCTAGCTAGAACTTCCAGCTGGATAGGAATCATAAAGATGGGCATCCTTGTCGTGTTCTGCTTCTCAGGGGGAAAGTTCCCAGCGTTTGCTCTTTCATCATGATGTTGATTATGGGTATGTCATAGACAGTTCTTATTATTTTAGGTTTCAATTCTAACTTTGTTGAAGATTTTTGACATGAAAGGATGTTGAATTTATTGAAAGTTTCCTCTGTCTATTGAGATGATCATGTGGATTTTGTTTTTAGTTCTGTTTATTGGATGAATCACATTTACTGATTCACAAATTTCAAACCAACCTCACATCCCAGTAATAAACCCTGCTTGATTGTCACAGATTTGATGTACTGCTGGATTTGGTTTGGTAGTATTTTATTGAGGATATTTGAGTTGATGTTCATCAGGGATATTGGCCTGAAGTCTTCTTTCTTGACTGTGTTTCTGCCAGGTTTTGGTATAAGAACAGTGCTGGCATCACAGCATGTTAGGGAGGAGTCCTGCCTCCTCATTTTTGGGGAAGAAATCCCGTAGGATTGGTACTAGCTCTTCTTTATAGGTCTGGCAGAATTCAGCTGTGAATCCATCTGATCCAGTGCTCTTTCTGGTTGGTAGGGTTTTTATTATTGACTCAGTTTTGGAACATGTTATTGGTCCATTCAAGGTTTTTATTTATTCTTGGCTCAATCTTGGGAGTTTGTGTGTTTCCAGGAATTTATCAATTTCTTCCAGATTTTCTAGTTTGTGTGCATGAAAGTGTTTATAATGGTCTCTGATAGTTGTCTGTATTTCTTT
The DNA here is from genome assembly GCF_029281585.2 of Gorilla gorilla gorilla. Lineage (NCBI taxonomy): Eukaryota > Metazoa > Chordata > Mammalia > Primates > Hominidae > Gorilla > Gorilla gorilla. The sequence continues at coordinate 59,459,690 of NC_073232.2, read as the reverse complement.
GGGGTTGGTGATAATATCCTCTTTGTCATTTTTTATTGGTTTATTTGGCTCTTCTTCTTTTTTTCTTTATTAGTCCAGCTAATGCTATAACAATTTTATTTAATCTTTCAAAGAACTAACTTCTGGTTTGATTGATCTTTTGTATGATTTTTTTGAGGCTCAATTTCATTCATTGCAGCTCTGATTTTTGCTATTTCTTTTCTTTTGCTAACTTTGGGGTTGATTTTCTCTTGTTTCTCCAGTTCCTTTAGTTGTGATGTTAGGTTGTTCATTTGAGATCGTTCTAACTTTCTGATGTGAGCTTTACTACTATGAACTTTTGTCTTATTGCTTTAGCTGTGTCTTTGAGATCCTTATGTTGTGTCTTTGTTTCCATTAGTTTCAAAGAATCTCTAGATTTCTGTCATAACATCATTGTTTATCCAAAAGTCATTAAGGAGCAGGTTGTTTAATTCGCATGTAATTTATGCATTTTTGAGAGATATTCCTGGTATTAAGTTCCATTTCTATTGAGCTGTGGTTTGAATATGTGGTTGGTATGATTTTTTTTAATTTGTTGATAATTGTTTTATGGATGAGCATATGGTTGATTTTTGAGTATGAGCCATATGCAGATGAGAAGAAGAGAAGAATATGTATTCTGTTTTTGTTAGGTGGGTTGTTCTCTACATGTCTGTTAGAGCCACTTGGTTAAGTTTTGAGAGTAGGTCCAAAATATATTTGTTATTTTTCTGCCTCAGTTACTTGTTTTGTGCTATCAGTGAGGGGGTCTTGAAGTTTTCCACTATTATTTTGTGGTTATCTGAGTCTCTTTTAAGGTCTCTGAGAATTTGCTTTATGAATCTGGGTGTTCCAGTGTTAGTTGCATATATATTTATACTAATTAAGTCTTCTTGTTGAATTGAACCCTTTATCATTACATAATGACTGATATGGTTTGGCTGTGTGCCCACCCAAATCTCATCTTGAATTGTAGCTCCCATAATTCCCACATGTTGTGGGAGGGACCCTGTGGGAGATAATTGAATCATGGGGGCAGTTTTCCCCATACTGTTCTCATGATAGTGAGTAAGTCTCATGAGATCTGATGGTTTTATAAGGGGAAACCCCTTTCACTTGGCTCTCCTTCTTTCTTTGCCTGCTGCCATGTAAGACATGTCTTTTGCCTTTCGCCATGATTGTGAGGCATCCCCAGGCGTGTGGAACTGTAAGTCAGTTAAACCTCTTTCCTTTGTAAATTACCCAGTCTCAGGTATTTCTTTATTAGCAGTGTGAGAAGAGACTAATACAATGCCCTTCTTTGTCTTTTCTGATTTTTGTTTGTTTACAGTCTGTTTTGCCTGAAATTAGAATAGCACATGAACAGACACTTCTCAAAAGAAGACATTTATGCAGCCAACAGACACATGAAAAAATGCTCATCATCACTGGCCATCAGAGAAATGCAAATCAAAACCACAATGAGATACCATCTCACACCAGTTAGAATGGCGATAATTAAAAAGAGGAAACAACAGGTGCTGGAGAGGGTGTGGAGAAATAGGAACACTTTTACACTGTTGGTGGGACTGTAAACTAGTTCAACCATTGTGGAAGTCATTGTGGTGATTCCTCAAGGATCTAGAACTAGAAATACCATTTGACCCAGCGATCCCATTACTAGGTATATACCCAAAGGATTATAAATCATGCTGCTATAAAGACACATGCACACGTATGTTTACTGCAGCATTATTCACAATAGCAAAGACTTGGAACCAACCAAAATGTCCATCAATGATAGACTCAATAAAGAATATGTGGCACATATACACCATGAAATACTATGCAGCCATAAAAAAGGATGAGTTCATATCCTTTGTAGGGACATGGATGAAGCTGGAAACCATCATTCTCAGCAAACTATTGCAAGGACAGAAAACCAAACACTGCATGTTCTCACTCATAGGTGGGAATTGAACAATGAGAACACTTGGACACAGGAAAGAGAACATCACACACTGGGGTCTGTCATGGGGTAGGGGGAGGCGGGAGGGATAGCATTAGGAGAAATACCTAATGTAAATGACGAGTTAATGGGTGCAGCACACCAACATGGCACATGTATACATATGTAACAAACCTGCACGTTGTGCACATGTACCCTAGAACTTAAGGTATAATTAAAAAAAAAAAGTTCTTCCTCCATCCCTTTATTTTGAGCCTTCATTTCTTTGATGGATAATCTCTTTCCTCCCATGTGGGGACAGTGTTACTTTCATCAGACTCTGCCATTACCTATCAATTATAATCTAGAACCAATGAGGGGAGACAGGCCTGATGGGGTTCCTTTGTTGGTGACCTTCCCCTTCTCTCTAGCTGTGTTTAATATTTTGTTTTGTTTTGTTTTGTTTTTTCTTTTCATCAATATTTGCTTCATCGAAATTTGTCTCAGTGATGGTTGTCTTGTATAGTATTTCACAGTGTTTCTGTGAATTTTCTGAATTTGAATGTTGACCCCACTGACAATGTTGGGAGAATTTTCATGAACTTTATCTTCAAATATGTTTTTCAAGTTGCTTTCTGTGTCTCTGCCTCCTTCAGAGACAATAGTGAGTCATAGGTTTGGTATCTTTATATCATCCCTTATTTCTCAGAGGTTTTATTCTTTATTTTATATTATTTTTTCTTTATTTTTGTCTGACTGAGTTGATTTGAATAACTGGTCTTTAAGTTCTGAGATTTCTTTCCTCTGCTTGCTCTGTTCTGCCATTAATATTTTCAGTTGCATTAGAAAATTCTTGTGAGTTTTTCAGCTCTATCAGATCAGTTTGGTTATTTCTTAAACTGGCTAATCTTTTAGCTCTTAGGGTATTTTATTGGATTCCTTAGAGTCCTTGGATTAAGTTTTGATTTCTCCAGAATCTCGATGGACTTTGTTTTTATCCATATTCTGAATGCTATGTCTTTCATTTCAGCCTGGTTAAGAGCCTTTTTGGGGTGTTAGTGTGGTTGTTTAGAGGTAAGAAGACACTTGCTTTTGCAGTTGCCAGAGTTCTTGTGCTGTTTTTTTCTCATCTGTGTGGCCTGAATTATTCCTTTATCTCTGAAGTTGCTCTGTTTTGGGTAGGGTTTTTGATTTTATATTGTTTAATGCGTTTGAGGATTAGACTGTAGTATAAGATGGGTTCAGTCCACTGAATTCATTTCTGGATGATTTCAGTGGGCTAACACTCCTCTCAGCACTCCTGTGCTGTGACTTCTAACCCTGCCTGGCTGATACCAGGCCCAGAGCTTCATTCTCTGGCCCCTCAAGGCTAAGCACCTACTATACTGGAGGAGCCATGTTGTTCCCAGTCCACTGGCAACAACACTCCAAGGGAGCATGCCAGCAAAAGCACTTTGTTGGAGTAGTGGCGGTGGATCCGTGCTTGTGAGCTTATGTTACTAGTGGTGGTATGGCAGAATCCACACATACTAGCGCTGATGGGGTGATGTTGTGGTGGGGTATGCATGCGCTAGCAGTGGTGGAGCAATGGCATCCATGCAGGTGCGCTCACACCCCTGCTGGTGATGCACCATTTTCCACGTACACACATGTGCTGGTGGTTGCGGCACAGCAGGGTTCTTTCAGGCTGGTGGGGGTGGTGTGCCAAGTCTGCATGCATATGCTAGCAACAGTGGTGGCAATGTGACAGTGTCCACAATCATGTGTGAGGCAGCAGCAGCAGGGGCATGTCTGTGTACACATGTGCCAATGTTGGGGGAGCGTAGTGACAGCAAGGTCTGCATACGCACATGCCTATGGCAACAACATGGTGGAGTGAGGCTGTTGGTGAGTTTACACTGGTAAAGACCTGTCTGCTAAAGCTCTCCAATGGTTAGAGAGTTCTGCCAGTGAACGAGCTATGGTGGTGGTCCCCAAGATATGCCATGATTGAGCATCCAAGGCTGTGTTGCAAGTGGATACAGAGAAGCAGGAACCCTAGGAGAGACCAGCAGGCAGGAGGGTGCTCAGATTAGACTTTTCCCATTCCATGGGCAAGACCACTCTGCTTTGTCCTGGTTTTACCCTCAACAAAAGGTAAAGCCACCTAGAAGACCATGGTAAGTCTTGAGGCATGGATGTTCCTGGTTGTGCTCTACTGCAGCCATTACTGGTTCAAAACTGTTGGGAGTCCTCTTCCTGTCACCGCCCCATGCAGCTCTCCTTGTCAGCTCAAATGTCCATGGGGGTAGTGGGGTCTCATGCAACTAGGAATCCTGAGGTACATGGAGAGAACAGACCATTCCTTGTCTAGTTAACTCACTCTTCCTCCCCTCTCAATGCCCTCTCTCCAAAGTTCTGCTCAGGGTGTGCCTGTCTTCTTGATTATCTGATCTCTCAGTGGGAGATGCTTTTCCTGGCTGCATCTATTTTGTCACCATGGGATAAATGTAAAACATCAAATGGATTAGATTTGACTACTCTGAAAAAAATAAAATAGAATAAAAAGAAACAGATAAAGGACTATCCAGAATAGGAGAAAATTATAATTGTGTTCAGTTTCTATGCAGGATAATTGCATCTTCTGCAGTATTTGGATAATCAAGATGTCTTCTATTTACAGCAAAGTTTACATAAAATTCAAAATATGTTTATTATTCAGGGAACATTTATTAAGTACCTGTTTATACTAAGCAATATAAAATGAGGAATTATTCAGAGGTATTCATATTGGAAATATTTAATACATATGCATAAAACTGAAATAAAATAATACCAATGATTAAAAAGAGGATAATGAACTCAGACATCTTAGAAAAGTATGTAAATAACTAAAACCGTGAAAATACACAGATACGAGATTGTGAGGGATAGTACTGACAATGATCTCACTTGTACATGCCCTAATTACAGATATTCTCATTCACTCTTTTTAAAATTATCCAGTGTCTTCTAAATGCCACATGCTTGCATGTTAAATACAGGTCCTGCATTTACAGTCTTTAACCCCTGACAGTATTGTTTAAATGGTAATGTCTGTAAATTGGTTCTGAGATAATTTCAAGTGAGAGGTACAATCTCAATGATTTACAAAACAAAAATTTATTTGTTCTTCATGTGAAATCCATGGCAGGATTCTTAGTTGGGTAGTTTTCGTACTTGCTATCATTTAGATAAGCCTAAGGGACTTTGTTTCAATAGTCTCAAAATCCATTCCTAAGCAAATTATTCTAGTTCCAGTTGGTGCAAATTAGTCAAAGCCTTCATTTCTTTGAGGGATAATCTCTTTCCTCCCATGTGGGGACAGTGTTACTTTCATCAGGCTCTGCCATTACCTATCAATTATAATCTAGAACCAATGAAGGGAGACAGGGGCATCTTTTCAGGGGAATAAGAATTTTTTTAAAGATTTTCATGTTAAATGAAGCTTTTGTATAGTCTCCAGGCCATAGGAAGCAGCTTTATTTTAGCAAGGGAAAGTAGGGATTTTTAATCTCATAGAGTTCAAATATATTCTGGTGTTTAAATTATTATGCATTTATCTTCCTGTATTAAAATAAGTATTTCATGCACCCCATAAATATATGCACCTACTATGTACCCATAAAAATTGTTTAAATTATTATGCATTTATCTTCCTGTATTAAAATAAGTATTTCATGCACCCCATAAATATATGCACCTACTATGTACCCATAAAAATTGAAATTGACTAAAAAAAACGAGGGGCTGGGTGCAGTAGCTCACACCTATAATTCCAGCACTTTGGGAGGCCAATAGGACAGGTCACCTGAGGTCCAGAGTTCGAGACCAGCCTGGCTAACATAGTGAAACACCATCTCTAAAAATACAAAAAATTAGCCTGGCATGGTGGAATGCACCTGTAGTCCCAGCTACTCAGGAGGCTGAGGCAGGTGAATTGCTTGAACACGGGAGGCAGAGGATGCAGTGAGCATAGATGGTGCCAGGGCACTCCAGCCTGGGCGACAGAGTCAGACTTTGTCTCAATAAAGAAAGAAAGAAAGAAAAAAAGAAAAGAAAAAAAATCAGCTGTTCACAGTTCTCAAACACATCCAGCCAAATGCCTCATCCTAGGCCTCAAAGGTCCTAATTCTTCTTTATTATTGTCCTGACTTTTGAGTTGGAGACCTATAAGAGTTCATCATAATCCAGTCTCTCTTCAAATTCTGCACTTTTACTATGAAATATTTGGCCTGACTTTAAGTATAGCCTGTCCTTCAGTTACGGAAATTGAGGTTCCTCTTAAACACTGCCATAAGTGTATTATAGCTTTCTCATGTTATACCCTAAATTGATAATTTGCTTACCTGGATAGCTCATCTTTTTTTCCTTCAGGGTTTCAAAATAGTTTGCAACAGGCAGACAACTCCACAGCTCTTATGGTTACTCTTTCTAGAGCTATTGCATAAGCCAGTGAATTCCTAAAATTATATTCCACCTTGATCACCACAGGTCAGAGTTTTAGTAATTGTGATATTATAGCACACCACCATTTATCATTGCTTCATCGAGGACATCCTCATTAATATATGCTCAGAAAGTAATCCAGTTCTCCTAAGTCTATGCATGGCTACTACTTCCTAGGAATATTTCCAGTATCAGTTGTTTTGAGATACATTTCTCCAGCAATAATCTGAAAAACCTTTGTATGTTCTAATCTAGTAGTTATTTGTAAGGTAAAAGATGAGTGGAAAATTGATAAAAGGTTGATGAAAGCCAATGTAGTGTGCTTTGTTTAGCAATTTACAACTGTAAGCAACTGAGATTTTTGAATCTGGATTTTGTAGTCACTTGCAGCCAAATGTAATCTTAACTAATAGAATCTGTTGTTTACTATCAAGAGCTCTGACTGCTCAGGTACATTTATTGAGTTTTTTCTTTGTGACAGGCACCGTGCTAAGTATTTTATACACACTGCTATTTGTTTGTTTGTTTGTTTTTTGAAATTCAGGAAATTTATTTACGTGATTCATTGCATTAATAGAGCAAAGGAAATATAATATTATGTTGATCAATGCAAAAAACCAAACAACAACAACAAAAACCCTTCAGAAAGATGAATACTGTGTGGTGAAGGGCTTTTTAACCTCAAAGTCATCAACCGTAAGGTGGCACTTTGATTAATTTGATACCAAAATTTAAGGTTTTCACTTTTATGAAGGTCACCACATACACAATTCATAGGCAGCCAGTAGGATGAAGAAGATATCTGCAATTCTAATATTGATGAGCTACCCTCTGAATATAACTTACTCTTGCATATCAACAAGAAAAAGAAATCCAAAACGGTACAGATAGGTAAGTTACTAAAGAGGAAAATCAAAAGGCCAGCAAGTATATAAAGCTGAGGTAGGAGGCAGAACTTGACTATGGAGGTGGGGCTTGGACATCCGACCAAATTGAGGATTAGCTAAAACAGGTTGGGGCAGAAGCACCTGCCCATAAGACAGGCCCACCAGTGTGCTGTGGCAACACCCAGAAATTACCACTTCTTTCCATGGCAACGAGGAGACAACCTGGAAGTTACCACTCTGATTCTAGAAATTTCTGCATAAACTGCCTCTTAATTTGCATATAATTAAAAGTGGGTATAAATATGAATGAGTGCTGGAGTGCCTCTGGGCTGCTATTCTGGGCACACTGCCTATGGTTAGCCCTGTTCTGCAAGGAGCAGTACCACTGCTGCTGCTGTACACTGCAGCTTCAATAAAAGTTGCTGTTTAACACCGCTGACCCACCATTGAATTCTTTCCTGGAGGAAGCCAAGAATCCTCCTGGGCTAAACCCGGATTTAGGGGCTTGCCTGTCCTGTATCAAAGGGATGTCCAATTCAAATAATCAGGGAAACGAATATGAACACAACAATTAACACTTCTGAGAGGTCATCAAACTGTTTTTAAAGGGCCAGAGAGTAAATATCTTAGGCTTAGCAGGCCATATTGCCCCTTTGCAATTACTCAACCCTGTCACAGTAGCATGCAAGCAGCCTAGGCAATACATAAACAAATAGGCATGGCTATTTGATCCCGTAATAGTCAATGGAAGTGCTGTTATCTGCCATTTACAGAGGATGAATGTGACACTCAGAGGGATTGCCTCAGTTTCCCAAGGTTACACATTTGTTAAGTGACACTACCAGATTTTGAATTCATATCTGTCTGGTTAAAAAATTGTACCGTTAATACTATAACACCTGGTATCTGATTGTACAATCAAAAATTTATGCTTTTATTGATATGAAATTTGTATTGTTCTGGCTTAGATTCTTTACATACATACAATGCCATTTACTATTGTACCTCTCTCTCAGCTGAAAGCTTATCAAATACTAGATTGTAAAAATTATATCCCCTAACTCATCACTATTCTTCTACAGGCAAACAATTTTAATTAATTGGTTTCTCTTTTAATTGTTGTTGTTATGTTAATATAAGCATAGATTGTGTCTTCAAATAACTACTATCTAGAAAAAAAATAGAAAATATCCTAGAGAGCCTTTCTATGTGGTATATCATAGGGTGATCACCTCACCTCTCTTGTGCAATATTTATTAAAACAACCATTATTTGAAGCCTTATCGAACTTTTGAATCATGTCGAATAAATTGAATTTTTAACCTTATTATATATTAACTACCATTTAACTAGCTTTCTCTATTCTGAATGTATTATGTTTTCAGCTTGAATGTGAAATCTTGCAGTTAACACTTTTATGTTGTAAATATTAATTAGCAGTTTCAGATCTACCAATATCTCTCTCAGTCTTTATTCTATCAAACTTAGTCAAGAAACCATCCAGATTTGTCTCTTCTCCAAGTAAAATAGTCTGTTATAACTTCACAAAATGATTATCAATTGAAACAGGCTAAATATAGCATAGTAGTTAAAATACCCAAGTAGAGATTAATTCTAAACTATTCTTGAGTGTTATACTTTAAATAATGACTCAAATCTTATTAGAATGGCATGTAGCTTAGCGCTGTCTCATAAAAATATCTCAGAAACCGTATCAAATATTTTGCTCAAATTTAGATTCACTATCATTAGTGTATTTCTAGAATAGAAATTGTATGCCAAATAGTGTTTTTAAAAAGCATATATAGAAAGTAACTCATTATTTTTTAGAAACTGTACCTTCCTATAATAACTATAGATATGACTGAATATATAATTGAATATAAACGAATATAAACTATCTAAAATATGTATCCTAAAATCTATCTGTGACTTATTTTAACATTACTGACAAATGTTCTGTACTATTCACACTGGTGTTATTGGGAACCTAACCATTTGCCCATCTTTAGCTTTTTGATTCCTCTCTTGTTCTCCCTAGCTCTGTAATGATCACATTTTCCATGATTTAACCCCTAATCTATGAGTTCATACATTCAGATAAAGACGACGGGACTCATTTATAGTGATCAAGTCTCCTAGCAACTCTACAATTATTTAAAAATTCAGATTCCTCTTATTATATTCATTCTCTCTATTCAGACAGAAAATACTGTTTCTGCATAAAAAAAGAAAAATGCAAAATAGCAAAAGGTAAGTTTGAATCTGTCTTTGTTGTCAATCAGTCCTGAGCATCATACTTATTATTTTTGGGGAATTTCCAGAAACTTTCCAATTATGGAAGCAATATATCGTCAATGGAGAAAATTATCAAAATGAGGACATATAAAATTAAGACATCTCTAGGTATGTATGTACGTAGGCATGTATGAAATTATTATATAGCTTTACATTTATGCATAATGAGTAAATATTTAACATATAATTGGCATGTCTATACAATATCTTTGTAACTTCCTGATGACCACATAGGGTTGTTGTATTGGGCACATGTACTATGATTTACTTAACTTTACATGTTTGACTAGACATTTAGATTATTTCCAAAAGATAAAATTTAAAAATAACACACTTAAATACAGACAGTTATTTCAGATTGTTCAAAAAATTAATTAAAATTATTATCTTACTATCTAGCAGTAAAACTATCAAAATTGGCTATCCTGTCATATATTTATAGTTTATTCGAAACTGTTTTTCAAATTGACAATGGTTTTTACTTTGAATTTTAAAGTAGTTAAAATGTCCTGTACAGTTAGTGAACAACATTGCCGTTACATGCAACAGTCAGAGTCAGTTAACAGGCATTCAGTAGAACTTCAATATCTTAAATTGCAGTTTTTAAAAAATTATGTTTCTAAGTAATTTTGTCTTTTAGTCTCAAAAATTTTAATGGAAAAAAATTTAATCTTGATAATTTGGAGCCCAAGTAAGCAAACTGAAATAATACTTTACATATGTTTAATAAGTACTACATATTCCTTAACTTCACAAAATATCTTCCTATGTAATCCATGTCATATGTTTTTTCAAACAGAAATGACAGTTTTTTCATATTCAATAACAGTAGATCTTATCTCACTTGAGTAGGTGGCTCTAAATTTAAGAATAGCAGAAGGATACCCAACACATTTAAAAAAATGGGAATTTCAGGATCATCCCTTTGGACAGTTTGTAAAGATGTATTTAGTCTTGGGTTGGCAATTTTGTATATTCCTATTTCACTCGTTTAACTTTGTTGCAGTGAATCGCAGTATGACCACTGAAGCTTAAACATAAAAATGGATATTAGGAAATAGCATGTTTTGAGAGAAAATGTTTGTTAAAATTGTGTAATTTGTTAGGAGCATATGATTCTCTTAATAGTAAATATAAATAAAGGGAATATGCTAGAATATTAGATAAAGTAAGAAATCCAAGAATAGTCCCAGGCTTCTGTAGTCTTCCGGGGAGTCTCTATTATCTAATTTCTGTAACCATGAACAAAATTTATTTTGGGACACAAATCTGGAAAGCCAATGCAAATATACCACAGTAATTAACTGAAAGGATCACAAAGCCAGATAAATTTGAAAGTCTTAAAAAACACAAATGGTACAGTCTCCTTGCTGAGATTGCCAAGATAATAAAGACCCCTTCAGTTAGAAAGCTACAAAATGAAAATAATTCCTAAACACTTCTTTGATTTTTACATTAATTATATATCCATTGCCACATCCAATGTTTAGGCATTTTTACAACAACTGGAAATACAGAAATAACAAACTGAAACTAATTATTTTAGAGTCAGAGTCCCTAACATGAAGAAGCTTACCATTTAGTAAGGAAGATGTCATGGTACACAATTACTGCAACAAAGTATGATATATGCACCTACAATTTGAAAGTAGATTGCCAAGAAACATATAGGTGGAGAACCTAAACAATTATCTGGGCGTCAAGTAAGGCCTTTATGAGAAACTGGCGTCTAAGACAAGCTATACATTTTAATATCTGTTTGGTGTGAAGAGAGAAAGTATAGTAGACACTGAGGAAGTAACTTATGAATAGGTTGAAACCCAGACAAAAAATCTGGTGTCTCTGAGCATTTTTCTGGTGTGTTGTAAGGGGCTTATTCCATATAACTTTGGGAAATTACTTCTTGAAACAGATCTTCTGTCTGAATTTATATTAGTTATCCAGGTCTATTTACTTATTTACTTACTTATTTATTTATTTATTCATTTATTTATTTGGTATAATTGTATTCTAAGACTGGAATTCAACAACCTCTCTAAGCCAGAAATCTCTGTGCTTATATTGGTGAATTTAAATCACCCAAGTGTAACTTTCTCTTTACCCATCATTCATTAGGCTGACGTTTAATGGAATTACACATTATTCTCAGAGAAATCTAAGTCAGAAGAGTGGATCTGAAAAAGATTGGAGAGAATAAGATTGTAATACAGAGAGCAGTGTGAAATAATAAAATTTGTTTGAGCACATTGGGAGTTAAAGTACTTCATTTTAATAAATTAGAACTACCATTCCAAACATAGGTTGAAAGTAAATTTAAATTGCTTTAATTTATTCAAACTTTCTAAAATGGGATATGGATATGTAACATTAAATGAATGCGTTTTCAAAGGTTATTCATTATTAGATTTCATCCTGACGTTTACTCTGTTTAATCACAGAAAATTAGAAAGATTCTGTGTGACTCAGTTCAGAAAATATACCCAATAATAAGTTAAAAATAAAATTCATTTCAAAGGCACGGAAAATATAACATCAAGTTGGACTCTGCAAATGGCAGCCATTATTGTTTATAAATATTATTGCTTTGTGTTAAGAAAGATGCTCTTTCACATGGAACAAAGACGTGTATGGTGGAAGTTCAATATTCTAACAAATAGAAACATATAATAAAAAGTAAGAATAAAGATATCCTCAAATATGTATTAATATTCTATTTTACTAGAATTATGTACACCTTATAGTTATTTGCAGAAAAAATGGTCTATAACTTTGAAGAAAAAAGAAGATATCCCAAAGAGTCTTGCTGTTGAAAGTCCATACCCAATAATTACATCTGGAGTGTCTATACATCTATATACCTGTATTGTTAACCAGTTACATGTTTCCATAATAAAATGGGCATGCACTTCAGTTCATTTTATGTAGCCACTGCATTTTATATACATTTCCTACTGATTCCAAAATACATTACTATAGAAAAAAGGATCAGGGAATTCCTATATTAAACAATTCCATATAACATTGCTTTAATCTGCATATTGCAAAGTTGTTTTCTGTATTTAATGCCCCCTAACTCAATCTTTGCAAACGTTTGAAACAAGACGGACCTATTAGCACATTAATAAAATAAAATATTTATATTATCAAAGTTTTACAATGAGTTTATATTACTGTTACAATCAGAATATGCAACAAACTTCTAGAGCATGGGTTTCAATGTACAATTTTAATAAAAATATTTTGAAAAATATGACTATTGTGAAATAACTTTATTACATATTTAAAATACCATGAGTCTGGCACAGGAATTTATTGACGTTTTATATTTTAGTGGCTTACAGAAACAACAATTTACTATTTCTCATAATTCTCTAGGCTTAGAATTGGTGTGGGAGGTGGCTAACTGGGTGGCTCCTCTGCTACCCATAGTAATGGCTGCATTCACACGCAGGACTAGCTTTATTTGGTGGTAGGGCTGAGCTTAACCTCCAAGAAAGCTCCAATCACATGACTGAATTCTCAGGGTTCCTCTGTATCCTCTATCTTCCTGTGCTATATTTCATTATTCGGCATCTAGCCAGAGCTTTCTGTTCAGCATGGCAGCTGGCTTGGAGCTTGACTTTTTAATAATAACATTTAAAACTTACTAGTTGTAGGTATTTTATATATGGTGAGATAACTATTAAGTAGAAGGAAAGCGAATGGTTTAGTGATTTTAAGAGACTTGAATTAGGATTCGGATGTTGTAGTTCAATTCTTCTCTCGTCCAAGGGCAATTCATGGCTTTCAGTTTCTCAAATGAACTAATTTTTCTCCAATATAGATCATTGCATGTAATTTTAATACTGGTCTATCAGTTTAGTCCTTGCTTAAGAGTTTGGAAAGCAACATTTAAAACAAATTACCAACTGGAAATTTCTACTTAAGGATTAAAATTTGTTTTCACAATTTCTCAAATTTATGTATCAGAAGTCAGTGTCTTCCCTTGATGACACTAGGATCACCTTGCTAAGTGAACTGATGCACTCAACTGCTAGGGCTACTTACTGTTTCGTTTAAAAGATTTATGGGTCTTGGGATTTATCTAGAGGATATTATACTCAAGTAGTTGTTTTGGGCTTCACAGAAGTTTGATATAATAAGATTAAATAAAACATAGCAAAAACTTATAATGTAAGGAAATATATACAAACTATTAAATTTGTTTTTTGTTTTGCCTTTTTAAAGCATTTTCTTTATTGCTTCATATTTAATGAGTTTACATATGAAGCTTTGAAAGGCAAATATAAGCATGCTTTCTCAGAGGCTCATCAGAGGCTAGAAAACTCTTAATTTTAAATAAATTATTCTAATTATGTACATGCTTTAATAATGTGGTTTATGGTGCAGATCATATATTAAGTAAAATCAAGCTTTAAAAAATTTTTTCCATATTATTTTGGACTATAGTTTCTGAAATGATGCTAGCCAATGATTAATCTTAGGAGTTCTTAAGGTGAGTAAATAAATAACCAAAACAGAACACGTGGAATACTTTTTTAAAAATTTCATGAAGACACAAACAAACCTCCCAAGGAGAGGTGGATAGTCATATCTATTAAATTACATTGAATTCCTAGTTAGAAAACTTCCAACAAAAATAACTTCAGATCCAGATTTCTTTTTCCAGTGGCAAATATCTATTAAACAGTTAAGGAAGAAGTAATGCTTATTTTCCACAATATCTTTCAGAGATTAGAAGAAGAAACACTCTCGACTCATTTTATGAGGACAGCATTTTCCAAATTATTACAAGATGTTACAAGAGAAGAAAAATACAACTTCAAATCTCTCATGAACATGTATAAAAAAATTCTCAACATAATTAGAAAACTAAATTCATGAATAAAAAAAGGAAAGGAGGGGTAACCCAAGGAAAAAAATAGATTTATTAAACATTTTAAAATTGATGACTATCACCCGCCATATTGGCAGATCAAAGAAGAAAAACTTATCTAAATAGGTGCAGAAAAGGCATTTGATGTTATTCATCCTCAATTCAAAAATAGTAACCCTTGGAAAACAAAGAATCTAAGGCGATTTCTTTAACTTGGTTAGAGGTATTCACAAAAACAGAAACACACACACACACACACACACACACACACACACACACACACACGAAACAAACAAAAGCAAGACCTAAAGCTAACTCATATAATAATTGAAAAATGAAATGATTTTGCTATTTCTCTTTCAGGTTCAAAACCATGCTTCTACTCACATCATGCAGAAAGTCTTCACCAGTATGATAAAGCCAGCAAAAAAAGAAGGCATGCAGACTGGAAAGAAATAAATTTTGCCTATTACCATTATGACATGACTGCTACATAGAAACCACTGAAGAATTAGAAAAAAACTGAAAAATTATAATTAATCAATTCAAAATATTTGCTCTGCAAAAGACACTGACAACTAAAAGACCAACCTCAGATTTAGAGACTGTACATGCAAATAACCTTTCTAACAAATCAATTGTATCTGGAATACCTCAACATCTTTTAAAATGCAGCATCATAATAAGAAACAATCTAATATAAAGCGTGGAAAAGATCTGAAAAGGTGCTTCACCAAAGAGGATATATTAATGACAAATAATTATATAAAAGATGGTCAGCATCATTAGTCATCAGGGAATGTATACCCAAACTCAGTGAGGTACTACCACAACACACCTATTAGAATTACAACATACAAGTAAGACACCTGATAATTCCAAGTTTTGATGAGAACACAGCCAATCCTCAACTCTCATACTTTGCTAATGGGAATGCAAATAACACACTTTGCAAAGCAGTTTGGCAATTTCCTATATAGTTAAACATACATCTATCATGTAATCCACGGATTCCCCTTCAAGAAACGTTAAAAATTAATGTTCAGCCAATATCAGCATGCAAATGTTTACAGCATATTTATTTATAATCTCCAATAACTGGAAACATTATAGTTCTCTTTAAGCAGTTTATAGAGAAGCTTCCATACCGTGGCATACCACTCGCCTATAGAAAGGATAAGAAAATACTGATTTTCAAGACAATGCTAATGAATCTTAAACATATTTAAGTGAAATAATCCACATCCAAAAGGCAACTTGTTGTATAATTCCATTAGTATGATACTCTAGAGTGAGATAAGCTATAAGAGGGAGGCTGAATATTAAGAGGAATCAGGAGATTTTGGCAATGATGGAAGTAATCTATGTGAAACTATGATGGTAAATATATGACTTTGTGCATTTGCCAAAATCCACAGAACTGTACACCACAGAGTAAACTTTATACTGTATATAAATAAAGCTGTATGTAAATTTATTCTAAATGATAAAATTATATGTAAAATTAAAAAAAATCAACCAGGATATCAGGATAATTTAGATTGGACACAGACTTTGACAAATCTAACTGTAGAAAAATGAATTGTATAAATAGCACTTCTTACCTGTTATCTATTAATATCTAAAATAACAGCTTGTTTTTCTTTTTATATATATATGTATTTATTATACTTTAAGTTCTAGGGTACATGTGCACAATGTGCAGGTTTGTTACATATGTATACATGTGCCATGTTGGTGTGCTGCACCCATTAACTCGTTAATTTGTCTTAAAAGGTAATCTTAGAATTTCTATAAATCACCCATTTTTAGTTATGTAAAGCATAAAAGTATTTTTAAAATTGAATATGCTTCCAATATGCCACAGGAATAGGTTTGATTTGACAGATTTGTCAAGTAGACAAAGGACAAATATTTTCATTTTATACAAAAAATGTATGCTGTAAATATATTCATTATTGTGTTCATAATTATATATTGCTCTCTCAAGGCATTGGTCTTGTTAAGCATAGGGAAAAACAATAAAATATATGAATTAAAAAAATAAATAAAATAAAATAAAACAAGAAAAAGAAAAATGAATTGTATAACTACAGTAAAACATGTGGGGAAGAATGGTGCTAACCTAAGTAACTTTGCAAAACAGTGTTTAACTGGCTATTGCAGGGCTAAAACCAAAAAGAACTTTACACAAACACTGTATTTTAGTCGTTAAATTTTTTTTAGTAATGAATTTATATGTATGCTAGGGTTGATCATGTACATAAGTATGTTGTATGTAGTAAGAAACTAGTTTCTCTATGTCAGAGATAGAAGTTACAAATAAAGGAGGAAAGCTAGAGTGTACTCTGTAATGTTGGATTGACTTTGAAGTTAACTACAAATATAATTGTGTGTATATATGTGTATATATACACATGCACATATATATACATATATACAGACTGAAAGATACAAAACAAATATAGATGCATGTGGATATGCAATACTTAGCAATATTAGCATATATACATAGTATATATACATAATTTTCAGCAAATATGTGCAATGAGCAAAACTAATTGAATAGATACCAATTTGCAATCAAATAAATCAGACCTCTGCCAAGAACATGTTGATTCCGAGACCAGGGCAGAGACAATACGAGTTACAAGGTGACCTTGAAACATGTTATGATTACTTGAAGAAATGATCAGAAAAAATAAATATAAGGATATAATCATAACAAGGATCATAGAAGCCACTCTTAAAGAGCTCCTGTATTTGGTTTCACGACTATATAAAGAAATACCTGAGACTGGCTCATTTATAAAGAAAAGAGGTTTAATTGGCTCATGGTTCCACAAAATGTACAGGAAGCGTGGAAGCATCTGCTTCTGGGGAGGCCTCAGGGGGCTTTTAGTCATAGTGGAAGACAAAGCCAGAGCAGGTATCTTCATATGGCTGGAGCAGGAGGAAGAGAGATGGGGGCAGGTGCTGCACACTTTAAAACAACCAAATTTCGTGAACTCACTATTGTGATGACAGCACCAAGGGGGATGGATGGTGTTAAACCTTGAGAAACTACCCCCATGATCCAATCACCTCCTACCAAGCCCCAGTTCCAACACTGGCAATTACAGTTGAACATGAAATTTGGGTTGGGACACAGATCCAAACCACATCATCTCCCAATATCCAAAGCTGGAATAATTATTTTATCATTGATAACACCCCTTTCTTATTACCCTCTTTGCATTCAGGAAAGAACTATTATTCGATATAACCATAAAAATGGTTGAAGGCTATTATTCAGTCTAACCATAAAATATTTAACTTCTGCATGTAGATTCATTTAACAAATATTTATTATGTATTCATGCACTTATCACTGTTCTAGGAAAGAGGACTTATAATTTTTTAAAAAGGTTAAAAATATTGCCTTCATGGAACATACATTTTAGTCATCAGGCATTAACAATGAAAAAAATGTTAAATAATGTACAGTTCTAAAATGATGCCCATGCATTTAATCAAAAAGTTGAATTCACATTCTTCATAAGACTCATGTTTTGTTCACAGTGCCAAAGCATCCATTCCTGAAAGCATTTTGTTGAGTGTAGTGTAAATTGTTTATCTAGACAGTTCTAAACTTAACTATTTAGAGAACTTACATTAATGTAGGTTTGGAAGATCTTCCGATTTAACTTAGCCTAGATCTGTGGTGTCTGAAAGACCATCCCCATACAATTCTGATTCTTGCAAACAAATTACTGTCCGAGACAAAACAGGATGAACTTATTCTGCACTTAAATAAGGTGAAGATTGAAGACTTACTTCCCTTCAGAGATTGTGAATAACAGAGAAGATAAAGGGTGTGGAGTTCGGATAGATAATAGCTTGAACTAGGTGAGCTGAAGACTGGGCTAAGTGAATATTGATACAAGTTAAGAATATTATTGTATTTGAAGTTGTTTTCATTACCTGAAAATGGGTACATATTTAATAATTTTTAATCACTTTTGTACACAAGTTACAAAATCTCTCATATATTGTCATATAAAAGATGAATCATGTTGCTTGGCTAAACTGGAAAGAAAGAAGTAACATGTTTTGAGGTGAAAGTTGCACCTTCCCATTGGATGGTGAAAATCCAATGGGAATTTGCTGAAATCTTGGGAAGTCTGAAAGTGTGGTCTACCTCAGGCCATGAGGCTGAGTTTCAGAGAACAGACTGGATATAATTTTCTCAGATAAGGATTGACAGTGAGGCCCCTGCTCACAGTTAAGTTATAATTGTACATAAATCTTATTTCTGGAAAAAATATTTATTAAAAATCATTAATTCTGCAACATCACAGAAACTTGGCTAAAAATATAGAAGTATAATTCCTCTAACCTGACAGGACAGAATGACAGCAATAGCAAATGAGTTAAAATTATAATTTTCTTTTAATTTTCTATGTAAACTGATCCTAGATTCATCTTCAACATTTATACTAAACTCACCACCTATGCAAACACAATATCACACTGTTGGAAGTTAGGAGTACATGAGTATTTTTTATGTTATATTTTTATGTTAATACTGATTTACCAATTTATTTCTGGGACAATATAATTTCAGTCATGAACCATGACCTTTATGTCTCTGACAACTGTGACTTTTTATATTATGCATTTCTGAATTATTCAAAATTTAATTGCTGTTTTCCAGTATAACTCATCTAAGAACTAAACTATTATATCCATATTATCGATATAAATTATCTGAGTTAATTTTAGAAACTAACATATATACATGCTATTTGCAGGTAAGCAGCTAAAATATACATGGCATTTCTAGTTAAGAAATTGTTTTCAACATTTTCAATTGATAATAATACTCAGTCAAAAATATTTTCTAAGTAAATGAAAATATACAGAGAGGCTGCTTGGTAATGTCATTATGAATTAATTTTATTTTGGAAAACAGATTATGTATCCTTGAAAATCTAATTTATAATGGTTAAGGGAACAAACACTTTAATTATCTGGCTCTTGTCTTAGTTTTGATTTGTAACATCAAGGGAGATATGCCTAATTGTATTTATCCATGATTCGCATTGCTTAAATAATTTTTCAATGGAGACTTCTAGAAAGACAAGATATTTAAATCTCTACATATTCAATTCTCAGTATGAAATAAACACCTTTTGTCATTAACTGACAATTGAGAAATGTTTCTTATATTAATCCATACATACCGTATCTCTTAAATTTGCCTGGAGTGTGATTCTTCAGTATGAATGAGTAAAGCAATAATGACATATACCATCCTGTGGTTATCTGAAGCCATTTTTTTCTTCTTGTTCATCTTATGTTCAATAAGAGTGGTCTCTATCTTGACACAAGATAGGCCATTCACCACGTTTAGAATGTGCTTAAAAATTCACTCCACTTTTTCCTATGCCTATAAACACCCTTATTAGAGTTTACTACAGTAAATTCTTTTTTTCCCCAGCTGTTTTGACAGAATAGGAGGCAACATCATGGCAAAGCTGATATTGGTCTTTGCGGAAGATTAATTGGTAGATAAGATTTAAATATGATAAAATGTTGAGTTTATTTTTGTCTTTGTCCAGGAAATGATTATACTCATTTTCTTTTCATCTTTAAAAACATCTATTGCTTCAATGTACAACTAATTATAAATATGATAAAATTTCCTGTAAGATAGAAGCATCTCATTTTTTATGTGCTGCTATCAACAGTTTCGTGAGCATATTTCCACAAGCATGTTTGGCCTATAATTTTTTATGTCTTTCTGTTTTAGTTCATTTTCTCTTTCTAATAGCAGATACATGAAACTGGGTAATTAATGAAGAATTGGAATTTATTTCTTATGGCTGTGGAGGCTAGGAAGTCCTAGGTTGAGGGGGCCCATCTGGTGAGAACCTTCTTGCTGGAAGAGACTCTCTGAAGAGTCCCATGATAGCAAAGGGTATCATATGGCAAGGGTGCTGAGCATACTAACATGCTAGCCCTAGTCAGACTAGAACTAAAATTTTTATAGCAATTATAGAATTTTAAAACTGGAATTATTCTGAAGCACCACCCAATTTCAGCCACTTAGAGCAAACAAACAAGATGTAAGACTGATATCTCACATCTTTATCCCTTAGTGTGGAAATGTGGACATGGAAGAGGAGACCAATGCTACGTGAGTCATATTAGAGAATTAGGAAAAGGAAAACAAAAATTGGATTTATCTTTATTTTAGCTTGCTATTTTGTTTATTATACATTTTTTCATTAATTTTGGTATTTCAGAATACTGCATTTTAATATTTATCTCGATTACTAAGTATTTTGGCAATCCTTTAAAATTTGCACCCAAGTCAAGTGCCTAATTTGCCTTACCCTAAACCTGAATCTAATAAAGTATTTCATAAAGACTAAAAAGTAATGAGTTCTGGATTATTCTGATACCAAAACCAAAAAAAGACATCAAAAGAAACAAAAACTACAGGCCAATGTATCTTATTAATATTGATGAAAACATGTTCAACAATATAAAAAGAATTTTACAACATGAAAATTATAATATATCCCAAGGTTGATTTAACCTCTTAAGATCAACTAATTAAATATATCATATTAATAGAAGGAATGACAAAAAAGATCATCCCAATACACACTGAAAAAAGTGTTTTACAAAACCAATAATTCTATTTTGTGATAAAAACACTCAATTAATTAGGGACAGAAGTCTGTTTCCTCAACATAAAAAGTAGTTACACAAAATCCACAGATAACATCACACTTAAGGGTGAAATATTAAATGCTTTTCCCTAAGATCAAGAATAAGATATGAATGGTTAAGCATATAATTTCTAAAACTTTAGTCACAAGTTGTTTTATTTCTAAAAATACTGCTAACTGCAGTTGTACACCCATGCAATCAATCAATAACGCTGGAATTTAATAGGAAAGAAAACTCTGAGATGGTTTAAAAAGAAATTAGACAAGACAAACTTTTAAGAAGATATCAAACAAATTGAGAAGGACATGTTGAAAAAATATGGTATTAGAGGTAGCATATATTCAGCGAAAAAAACAGATGACAAAATAAAAGTTCTCATTAAAAAAGTTTCTGTCTTTTCCAAAACAAATTTTGGGTTACATGTGCTTTTATCTGATGTTTTATTCTGTTTATTTTCTAGGTTAACTCATCTTAAATCATCTGCTGCAAACTATATTGGCTACAAAGTGATGTTTTAAGCTTCATTTAGAGAGACCTGAATTTAAATTATGACTATATCTTTGTGAATATATAGTAGAAGTGTAACTTATCTTCTTTCAAACTCAGTATTCCGACCTGCAAATAGGTCACAAATTAGCCATTAGCAAATGATCATCAATGATATACTTGGTGCTGTGTCATCACTCTTTTTGGCAGTGATAATCCAAGGATAAAAAAAATCCATGGAGAAATTCAGTCTATGTAGAATATCTATCTTACTAGTGAAAATAAGCTGGCTTCTCCAGCTGGTTTCATCTTTTTCCTGTCTGTAATAAGGAAATCCTGCCATAGTTTACCCTAAAATACACTGCAGTAGACCCCCTTATCCACACTTTTGCTTTCTGTGGTTTCAGTTTCCCTGGTCAGCTACAGTCCGAAAATATTAAATAGAAAATTCCAGAAATAAATCTTAACCTTTAAATTGCATGCTGTTCTGAGCAGCATGATAAAACCTCATGCCGCCTCATTCTGTCTTGCCCAGGATGCGAATTCTCCTTCAGTTCAGTGTGTCAACACTGTCCACATTCTTCGCCCCTTAGTCACATAGTAGCCTTCTGGGCTATTGGATCCACTGTCACTGTATCCTAGTGCTTGTGTAAGTAGCCCTTATTTTACCTACTCCTGGCCCCAAAGTGTAAGAGAAGTGATGCTGGCAATTCACATATGTCAAAAAGAAGCCATAAAATACTTTTCTTTAACTGAAACGGTGAAAATTCTTGACAAGAAAGAAAAGAAAATGTATGCTGAGGTTCCTAAGATCTGGAACAAGAGGAAATATTGTCCATGAAATTGTGAAGAAAAAGGAAATTTGTGCTGGTTTTGTTGCTAAGTCTCAAACTGGAAAACTGTAAGTGCTGAGATAAGATGAAAAAGGCATTATATTTGTGGATAGAAGACATGGATAGAAAACGTGATTGACAGCAATGTTTTGAACCAGATTAACTTCATTTTAATTAAATGAAACTTTATTATAGGTATCTACGTATAGGAAAAAGCAAAGTATATACAGGGTTCAGTACTATCTATAATTTCAGACCTCCACTGGGAGTCTTGGAACATATCTCCTGTGGATAAGTGGGACCTACTACACTCAGAGTTGCCCACTTGTCACTCTTCACAAAAAAGTACCTACAGTTGTTTGGAGATATAATACAATAATACATATATATTATTGTACATATATACATATAGAAGTATATATGTACTATTGTATATATGTATATGTTATTACTATATTAGTTATTACTATATACATATGTATTATTATATATATGTTTGCTTTTATATATGTAGGTGTGTATATATATCCTTTAATTCCCTCCAGAGCCTCCAAATATTTTTTCTTTTATTAATACTTGCTATGTAGTCAATATTTTAAATCAACCAATCTCAAATTTAGTAAAATCTATCTAGATATTTTTGTGCAATACAATATCAGACAAAGATTAAGAATCAGGATGGTTCGTTTTTTGTAAAGGTAGCAAACATATAAACTTGATATTGTCTTGAAAAAATGAAGACCTAAGGTTTCTGTAACTGACTTTAGGAGACTAGAGGAGAAAAAACAATCTTGAGTTTGAGTAGTTTCTAAGAATAGATTGAGAATGAACCAGAAGCATAAAGAATTTAGATTTATGAGTGAAAAGGAATGGAAGTAGACCATCTCATAAAATGAGATTGAAGTTTGTCTTTAAGGCAAATTAGGAAACACTTATTGACTGGCCAATGAATATGAGGTATTATGCTAGGAATTTGAAATACTGGAGTGAAAACAGATGCCCTGCCATAGAGACACTTCCTCTTTAGAAGCAAAGACAACACTGGTAATAATAAAATGAAAATGGCAAGTGATTTTTTTTAGGGTTTAGTAAGTGGGATATGCACCTAATTTCACCTTGGGGAGGCACTGGCAAATTTCTGAAGGAAAAAAAAATTGAGAAGTGAAATGAATATGAATAACAAGAGCAGGACAAGTATAGACTCATGGGACTTAAGAATCATTATTGGGCGAAGTAGAACAGCTTTTCCATCATATTGATTCTCTGAGGAAAATGTCTGACTTTGTTTTGTTTTTCAAGCTTGCATTGTAATACTTCACAACATTTTTGTTCTTGTTTAATGACTTGATCAGATAAGAGAATCATAGTCACCAAGTACTTTCTTGGGGAGTCACCCTTCATTCATATTCTACACCAACAGGATTCTTGACGAGCTTAGCAAACTGATGCCATCCTGTAATTATTAGCTAGATTTTATCTGGACCTTTTAATAGGACTCTAATTTTAAACTTGGTTTCACTTGCTTTTAAGGCTGGCCTCAATGCCTGAAACAAGGAATCTGTGTTTTACGTCTGTATTGTGCATATGTGAATGTTCTGAAATAAGGGTCAGATGTAGAATATTCTTTAGAAGTGTTCTCTTGTGTGTTAAATGCACGGGAATGTGATAGAAGCAAAGATGTGACTCTGTGAAGAGAAATAACTTTTATTATATTAATGACAGCAATGAATTCTTAATTCTCAGCCACAAAAATGATAAAATACAATGGGATTTTCAAATGTAAAATAAAATATCTGTACTCAGATCATTGCTGCAGAGATAAAGTAAAATATTATTATACAACTCTAAAGTGACACGAAAAGAATGCAACTGTTCAACCAAATGGCTCAAAGCGTAGCCATTACTACTTTTCTTAAATATTCCCCAAATTTAATATTTGATGAGGTGTGAAATTCCACCATCAGCACATAATTTATCTTTTGTTTTAATATTAATGTTACTGACACACTGAGTAATAGATATATAATTTGCTTATGCTGTATATCTGATTTTCATGAATGCGGATATCTGACAGTCATCCTTGCTCTCTCCCTCTTCCTTAACCACTGGCACCTTAACAATCACTGAATCCTACTACTTCTTCCTGCTAAATATTGCCCAGTTATCTCCATTTCCACTATCAGTACCTATGTTCAGGTATCTCTTGCATAAAACACTAGAAATACCCCATCTAGGATAGTCTTTAGTTGATGGGTATCCAAGCGTAATGACAGATATGCTCTCATTTGAGAATTTGAGAAATGTTCTTTTTAACTGTTATTGTATAAGAGAGGTAGGTCTTTATATTAGCATTCTAGAACTTTCTAACAAATTATGAAAAAATTGGCTGCTTAAAATAACAAAAACATGTTCTCCCATAGTTCTGGGGCCTGGAAATGTAAAATTAAATTATTGACAGGGCTGCTCTTTCTTCAAAGGCTCTAGGGGAGAATTATTTCTGCCTTTTCTAGGCTCTGGTGGCTCTAAGAGTTCTTTGGCTTATGGCAACATAACACTAATTTCTGCCTCTGTCTTCATGTGGTCTTCTACTCTTTGTTTTTTGTCTCCTTCCCTTCTCTTTAAGAAAACTTGTCATTGGTTTTAGGGTGCATCCTAATCCGAGATGATTTCATCTCTAGGTCCAACAGCTAATGCTTGTTATCTTTGCATTCATGTTTGACATTCTAACATTAAGATTGTTGAAATACCTCTCAAATTTCTGTTCAAACTCTGCCTGGACATCAACCTTGCTCAGACTTAGGTTTAAATTTCTTAGCACCATGAAAGCCTCACAATTAAGAGTTAGGTATATATCAGAGAAATAAATGATAACAAAAAAGTATATCATTATTGCCCTCATAGGAAGAAACTCTGGAAACATTCCAGGGTGAAAACCTGTAAGGTGGATAGTTGGATAAATAGATGCACTGAGAGATAAGAGGACAAAAGGGTAAATGAAGTTTACCTCTTTATTTGTTCTCTGACCTATGCCCCCTCAATGAAACACTTCTAAATGCCTATGTAAGTATTTTTTAAATAATTTTGGAGGAGACACAAATCCATTACAATAAAAGATATTCAGTACAGATGAATCAGAGATCACTTGTTGATATTTTTCCTGCTAAAAGTATGATGCTAGGACTGGATTGTTCTCTTTTTTCTCTCCCCATAATGTTCTTAAGGATTTTTTTCTTTGTCTTGTATATATATATACATCAATTACTGTTTACTTTTACCTAGTTCACTATAACTTTTTTTCTTACTAAACAATAACATGGGAAATTGTATTTCACTAAATTTCCCTTTATTTCTAAATATTTCAGGTTAGGATATTCTCTAAAATATATTAAAGAGTTCTAACCTGATGGAATATATAAAAATCATACTCTTGCGTTTAGTAATAGTAAAGAAACACACAGATTAGTGAAATATGAATAAATAGCTTATCATATGTAGACTGTATCTGTGTATTGTGCCAGTCATTCAGATGTTTAACATTTTTATTTACTTATTTTTAGGTAGAAAAAATATGTAGACTAACAACCATAAATCAACAAATATGTATATAAATTGTACTCAAACAGTGGAAAAATACTAAAATGAGAACATATGTGTCTCTCCTGATTTTATATATTTCCCCATTCTAGACGGTCAGGCAGTCCTCTATAGAATCAAGGATATAGTTTGGTTTGAGGACTCAGCTTGCTCATAACAGAGAGCTAATATATTTTCTGAAAAGTATGGATTCCATTTTCCATCTTGCATCTTCAGCAATTTTTTAAAAAGTTCTGATAATAGTTTTTTTAGTGGCAATATGTAGAAAAATCTCAATTTAATTTTTGTTCCTAGGTTGACTCTGCAGTGCTTGTAGAGTCTTTCATTATTGTTTTACTTCCAAACTGCATTTCTATTTTAAAGTTGAAAATATCCAATAACATCAACTGATTGCAAGGGAGTAGAGTGAAGAAAGGATGGGATGAAAAGTTAGACATGACAAATTAAAGCCATATTTTAATGCTGAAACACAGAGTTTATAGTGTTTTTGAATACGTGTGGTAGGTCATTCAGGTATTTAGTGTTTTCGTCCATTGAAATTTCTGTCTGTTTTCCTAGATCCCTCATGAAATGTTACTACCCTACATGCCATACTATTTCCCAGAGTTTTGGTAGTCTGCTTGTAGCCTAATTTTTAAATCTTAGCATTCCTGGGATACAAATTGTATTGGAAATTTGAGACATTAAACATTTAGAAAAAAAAATCATGATGCATTTTATTACATTAGGGGTTCATGGGATGTAAATACTCCTAATTAATGATGATTAGGTAATAGATTCTTATTTTCAAGATATACTTTCAAAATAATTCACAGGGAGTGATTTTAGTAAGAAGAATGTAATCGTCTTACAGGGAAGGTAAGCAGAATTAGTTTCATAGAGGAAGCTTATTATGTAGTGTGACTTGATGGCTTCCAAAGAGCCCTACTGCTTAACATACATATTCCATGGATTTTAATAGTTTATTAAATAATCTAATTTCCACATCCTAATTTTACATTTTCTAGAGAAAACACACTTTGTGAGGTAAGGAATATACACTCTTATTGACTGAAAAATTAGATTTTTCCAAGAACTTTAAGAATGGAACATGAGGTTACTGTGTATGAAAAGCAAAATTCAGAAAGTTTAATCTGTGAAGTACATCAAAGAGGGCAATTCTTCGGTGCTGACAGTAAGTGAACGAAATGAATCTTCAGGTGATAGCTTAAAAATGTCAAAAACATAGGGTGGGAGGTGTATAAAGTAGAAAACAGTCATATTTAAAGTCACTGTTTCATTAATATGCACATGGATAAAGCATTTTATAATAGTCATTACAACATAGCTCAAATTAAATAACTTATTTATTAATTTCCTGCATGCCTGGAATCATACCTGCCTTCATGTCCCCATCACATGGAGAGACTCCTGGCTGGATAAGTTGAGAAAGAGCCATTGGTCCTTAAAGCTGCTATGCTTCTCTACTATTTCATGAGTTGATGTGGTTCACCCCTTTAATAACTGGCCTAGGGACCAGAGATATAATTCATGCTATACATGAAAGAAATACTCCTGAAGATTTTGGAATTCAATATTCATTGAATTAGTGAATATTGTGTTTTATTTGTTTGAACCTTATTCCATCTTTTCTTTCTCTAGTTTTTCAATCTGCTTTCTTGTGTCTCTCTTATTTATTTAGCTGTTATGCTATCTTTTCAGCTTTAACATTTTGGATCTTTTTCTTATTTACATATAATTTTACTGCCTGGTATGGTATCTCATTAACTCCAAAACTGAGCAAATTTTATTGATTACCCATAAGTCATAAATCCTGCAATTATAATATGACTGTGAAGGATCTATGACCCTTTCCTATCCTATCTTCTTTCTCTTCCAAAGCAATGGTTCCTGTGTTTCTGTAGTTAAGATAAAAACCATTTGTTTATCAATATTTTAAGATATTTGATTGACCATAAAGTGCTCGGCATGCCATAGTGATCAAGTAATGTCTGTACCAAGACTTACCCAGAGAGAATTTTACTAGATTTAGCAAGGTCTAAATTTAAAATAACAACTAAGGATTCTGTCATCCTTCATATTTTCCTTCTTATAAACAGCAGGTTTGGCCTCTGTATGTGTGTTGAGGTGGGCAGTGGAGATAGGAGAGACTGAGAGTACTTTTGTTTTCAACTGGGCAAAAGGCATACAAATCTAACATGTATAAAGTAGTTTTATCACAAAAAGCAGAGCTTGTTGCAATCTTTACTATTTGTCTTGAGAGATCCTGTCTGTTTTTTGTAAGTTCTTGCTGTACAATAATCTGCAAGATTCTCATGCATTCTGAGAAATCTAGATGTTACTGGAACACATGAGGCTTTAGGACAATCTTCAAAACATAAGAAAAATAATTAGAAATGTGCATCTTTTGACTTTTATGCATATAGATTCTTTTTTTAGAATTGGTCGTTTTTGTTCTGGAAGCATATTTCTTTAGCAGGAGTCATCTTAACTTCAGTAGAAGGAATCTATTATATGTAAACCACTTCCAGGTTTGAAAGGTTTTAGCTTCCACCAGACTTGGCTAATTATATTTCATTGCTCAATTTATATATTATAGCTCATATTAAAGTCAGTACAAACTTACATCTCGAAAACAGATTATTAAATAGTGATTCATGATTCATTTGATAATCAACACGATTTTACTTACACTATTCCCCTTTTCCGGCGGACTCTCATCTATGCTGCTCTTAAAAGCTATACATCCTGGGTGTGGCATGACACTGTAGGAAGTCCTCAAAACTAATCAGGCCAGGGGAAATAATGTTGGAAATGAATTTGAGGATTTTTTTTCTCTTCCATATTCTAAAACAGCTAGCAAGTCAGTTACATTCATCTTGTGAGCACTTAACTTAGTTACCAAGTATGGAAATAAAAAACAAATAGTTCATTTGACTTTCTTTTTACAGAAATACAAGGGAATGGGGTAAAATTAGTGCTTAATATGAATGCTGGAGGTTAAAAAGTCACCCATTATTCAGGAAAGGAGTGGCTGGAAGGGTAACACACTTGCAGAAAATAATTTCTTGTGTGGACCAAAACTAAATGTTGCTCTCTGAATGATGATATTATATTGTATGTATAGATTATTCAAATATAATAGAAAAACTTAAAACAATGTGCAGGCTTTGGGGTCAATATACTATTCTGTTTTGTGACAAAGCCTATCTTATACAGACCTGATTTCATGACACTATCCAAGTACCATTTTGAAGTAATCTTAGGAGAGGTTATATTTCCAGGTAATCATTATGTCCTGTGTATTTAACCAAATCTAGAATCCATTATGTCATATAGAGTGGTGATGATTCTTGTTAGATAGCTATATGATGGAATTACTATTTTGCATTATAAATTAAGTGTTCAGTTGATCTGATGAAAGTTGATGAAGCCTCAGTAGAGACAATTCTACGGATTGTGTCTTGTAAGACACAATCTTACAAGTTTACACAAAATTACAACCTTACAATTCTTGAAAATGAATTATATACTTAGTTCCAGATAAAACACAATATTCACTAAATTAATTATGTACAAGTTCCAAATTCACACCTTTGCTAAAACCTGCACTCAATCTGTTTTTATTTTTAAGACCACTACTCCGAGACTTTAAATGAAAGACAGCATTACAATAGAATTTCACCATTCTGTATTATAGGGCATTCACCTTCTTTGATAAAGCACTGTTCTATTTATATTCATATTTCAGGTTACTTTATTAGGTTACTTTAAATTTAGGGATAACACCAAGTTACATTTTAAGTCAAAGTTTAAGAGTAGATGAATCCCCATTAGAAAAATCAGCACAAAATCTAAAATGGTCCTCAGATACAGAATTAAATCAATTAAGATTGCAAGGCCAAATGATGTGTATGATATTTATAATATTATTTAAAAGGGTGAAATTTTATTATCCTAGCCAAATCCCTCTCAACTTACACTTTATAGATCACTGATATTATTGTCAACAGATATTTCCACAGCAAAGGACAATAAAGGATTACTCGATTTTGGGGTAAATTTCAGAGTCTAGACATTACACAACTGATCTTATTCTATTAGAACAAAATACTAGTTTGTTCTGAAATATAAGGGTTTCATAGAATATTCAATGTCAAAAGTATATGAAAATAGGGACATTTAATCCAGAAGTAGCATTTAGGAAAGAAGACACATTTTTCCTAGAAACAGAAAATGTATACTCAAACAACAAATAAATTTATCAATATCTATGATTTAAAAACCACCTTTCTAGGTGTAGGGAGAGATTATAATAAAGAAAACATGTATAGAGGCTATAAACTTCAAAATTGGTTTGGATACTAATGATATAAACATAGGAAAAGCGAAATGTCAGTAAAAGATAATCACAAAGTACTGGGCAGAATAATGGTCTTCATCTTCATAAATAAGATCCCAGGTTCTCAGTTACAAGAAAAAAGGATGTGTCACACTAAAATAAAACTGGTTTTGGCATCAACATTAGAAGAGAAAATGTGCAGCTAGGTAGCCTCATCTACTGTCCAACATGCCACTTAGACAGACTAGCTGCACTCAACCTGTTTTTATTTTTAAGACCACTACTTCCAGACTTTAAATGAAAGACAGCATTACAACAGAATTTCTCCTTTCTGTATTATAGGGCATTCACCTTCTTAGATAAAGCACCATTCTATTCATATTCATATTTCAGCAACTAAACTAGGTATTCATGTAAATGAAATAATTTTATTTAAATTGTCATCTAGAAAGTAATCCACTTTAATGAATACTATTAAAAATGCCCTTGCCTGTCCTCCTCACCACAAATGATATCCGTAAGGGAAAGAAAAGGAAATTGGAAATTCAGAGACACAGAGTTCAGCTTTCTCCTAAAAACTGGTCTGCAGCTGGGAATTTTAAATGCAAGATAAGAATACCACAGAGAATGGAGACAATACAAGCAAGAAAGAAGATCCAAAATGAAGAGCAAAGTTGGTGTGTCAAATGGCGAAAAGCAAAAACGTATTTTCTTTGCTTTTGACTTGGGGAAAACTCTCCAGTTTCAGTTTCTCAAGGGGCAGAATCTATGAAAAGCAATTCAACAAGGGCTAGGAACTATATCCTGAAGTGTAGTAGTGTCTTGGGACTGCTGTATGTAAAAGCAAACAATTTTTTTTGAAACACAGCATCTTGACCATGTTCAACTTATTTGATTATTAGAGTTCCAAGATATTGCCCAGTCTGAGGTGATCTCAGATGTCTACTTTGCTTTAAAAAATGTGCTATTATCAAGTTCCAAATTCATCCCTTTGCTAAAATGGTTTCTCTGGACTTTGTGTACTTACGAGTCTGCCAGCCTTTGGTAGGCACTAGTGATGACCTGAAGAATTCTAGTAACCAAGTCTTAAATCTTTAAGTTTAATCCAAGCACCTTGTAAACAACTCCATATCATTAAAAGGTAATTTACAAGAAGACTAGCAGTACATAGATGTGGGGAGAAATTAATGTATACTACTAAAATCCAGGAAAATAGCCTGGGTAGGGATGAATGGGTAAAATAAATACGCTCCTAAGACACAAAGCTGCAGGACACTTGGAGGATAACAGAGAACACTTGCTTTGCTTCTTGAAATCAACTTTTTTTTGTTAATCCCACAAATAGGTAGACTGTCTGACAATAGTCAAACATATCTAGCTGTTACACCACTCTTGGCTCCAAAAAGCCTTTCTGCATTATCCCTTTCACATCTTTTCTGTATTCTTTTCTGTATTCTCTGTATTCTTAAATTATGTAAAAGGATATATCAAGTCTCTAAGCATTGCATGCACCCCCAAAAAAGGCTTATTCCAAAAAAGCTGATGTTTTTCAATGATTACCTATTTTAGTTTATGCCATTCCAATAAGAAGTCATCACTTTGGCTTTAGACGCTAGCCTCTTGCATCAGTCTGAACTTAAGGCTCTGAGCTTGCTCTTTCATAGCTTTAGAAACAGATTTAGAAATATTTTTTTTATCCTCTGAGAAAATAACACTTTCTTTTAGAATGACAAGTGATACCAAATTACCAATATTTCTGTCCCACCGAATTGTATCAAACCGATGGTCAAAACTAAGTATTTCCTCCCAAAATATGTGTGTGTGTGTGTGTTTTGAAAGACAAGGGTCAGCATGGTAAAATAGCCATCCAACCAATGTGGCTGTTGCTTTTTTTGAAGAATAGAAAGCATTTTGGAAAAAAAATAGATGTCAATTAAAGATATTAGGTTGTGTCATTTCTTATTTATTATTTTCCACCTTTGTTAACTGTCATTCATAATATAATATTTTTTTCTAGCAGTTTTACCCATTTGTGGGATTAACAAAAAAAGTTTGATTCAAGAAGCAAATCAAATGTTGCCCATTTTAAGCTCTTTCTTAACCTGACATTTCCCAAAAGGAATAACATTGAAATCCAGTATTTACGATCTCTCTCAAAGTTAATGCCTTCAATGACTCAGAATGAATATAAATGATAATTACTTCAAATTGAAATTTAAGATTAATTCTGTGGATTGGCAAACTTTCAATTTGTCCTCAGATCCCCATGGCTGACCCTTTTTGTGTGAGATAAAAATCTAAAAGCATAATAGTCATTAATTATCATTTTTCTTTTTTTATTCCTTATTTGAAAACATCTCTTCATATGAAGCCTACTTTACTTGTTCACAAATATAAATAAGAGATGTTTTCACTCTATGATCTTGCCACTTCTTTTTAGATCTCTTGTTTGATTTGTTTGTATGGAAGTCTTAAAGTCCATTTCATTTAGCTTTTTTCTTGAGTGGCATGTTTTGTGTGAAGGTTATTATGAGTGTGGCATCAGTCGCCTTGGCCTATTAAATGTTTTATTGAGCAGAGCTCCAGCATTCATAATCTTGTTTAGAAAACAGCACTTTTGAGATTAGACATTAATGAAGAATTTCATCTCTGTAGTTCTTTGTATTTGTTTTGTTTTGCTTTTCCAATTCTGCATTATAAAATTCAGGTTAAAGGTTTTTATTTTGTTTTTTTCACTTAACGAACTGTAGGACGGTTTTTTGTTTTTTTTTGTTTTTTTTTTGTTTTTTTAGACAGGGTCTCTCTCTGTCTCTGTCGCCAGGCTGGAGTGCAGTGACTCGATCTCAGCTGTCTGCAACCTCCACCTCTGGGTTCAAGCGATTCTCCTGCCTCAGCCTCCTGAGTAGCTGAGATTACAGGTACTCACCACCATGCCCGGGTAATTTTTGTATTTTTAGTAGAGACGGGGTTTCACCATGTTGGTCAGGCTGGTCTCAAACTCCTGACCTCATGATCTGCCCACTTCGGCCTCCCAAAGTGCTGGGATTACAGGCGTGAACCACCACGCCCAGCCCCAGCCAGGACTTTTAAAAAATATATTAAATTTAAGAAATTTAACTGTGTGGGTGTTTTTATGTATATTGTATATATAATATGCACAAAATATATACAAAAATATATATTGTATTATATATAATATACACAAAAACACACAATATATGTATTATATATAATATACAAAAATACACGCACAGTTAAATACACAAATATGTATATAAATATACACAAATATATATATAAATATGTATATTTATATATGTATTATATTATATATACATATATGTATGTATTATATATTTATATGTGTATATATATTTATACATATATTTTTATATATGTATTATATATAATATATATTTAATATTGTATGTATTATATGTTGTTTGTATATATAGTATGTATAAGTATATTATTATAAACATATTTATATTTATATTGTATGTATTATATATAGTATGTATATATAGTATGCATATGTATATATATATTATATATATTATATATTATATATTATATATATTATATTATATATAATATATATTATATATTATATATATTATATTATATATAATATATATTATATATTATATATATTATATTATATATAATATATAATATATATTATATATATTATATATAATATATATTATATATAATATAATATATAATATAATATAATATATTATATATAATATAATTAATATAATATATATTAATATAATATATATAATATATAATATATTATATATAATATATATTATATTATATAATATATTATATATAATATATATTATATTATATATTATATTATATATAATATATTATATATAATATATATAATATATATAATATATATAATATATAATATAATATATAATAATATATTATATATATAATATATAATATATAATGCATATATATGTAATATATAATATATAATGCATATGTATATATTATATATAATATATAATGCATATGTATATATGTATTATATATAATATATATAAATACATATATTTTATATACACATATACATATATAATACATATATAAATATATGCTTGTGTGTATATTATATAGAATACATCTATAGTACATCTATAAATAGATGTATTATACACACACACACACACACACACAGAAAACAGAGACAGGGAGAGGGAGACTTAAAACTTAATCAGGGTGTGTATTTTCAGATTAGTCATTGTCAATAAAACCAATAAATTTTAAGAATGAAAGCTTTACATTCAGACTGCACAGGTTTATATCATGGTTCCACTACTCAATGTCTATACTATATTTAACAAGTCAAATAATTTATCTTATTTAGGTTTTCTCATCTGTAAATGAGGATATCTCTCTCATAATATCCCTGTGAATAAAACTTGAGATAATCCATGAAATTAATTACTTAGCACAAAGCTTCAAATAGTAAATTGTCCCTAAATCAATTATTGTTAATAATCAATATCATTACAATTTTTCAAGAAAGAAGATGCCGGCACTTCTAAATTTACATGACGTTCTGCTTTCTTTTTGTGGCAGATGGGAAAGAAGTATAGTCCTTACTAAAGCTTTATTGCCGAGAATAGTAATATATATATATATATTATATATATGTATTTGTTTTTTAAATTATACTTTAAGTTCTAGGGTACATGTGAGAGCACTTGGACACAGGGTGGGGAATATTTTTGATACATTACAGCTTTACAATGAAGTCAAATTTCCTATTATGTGCTGAAGTAAGAAAACTATTTAATGTCTTGGGCACCAACACCCCCTGACTGGCAGTGGCTTTCTGGTCAATGTGCTGATAAAGATTTTGTTACTGAAAAGGAGGTCAGTGGGAACCAGTGCAGGGATGGATTATGAATGTCTGCCGTAGCAGAATGATAAGTGGCAACACGTTTGGTGTGTTTGCTGACTTTCTTCCAGACATGGTACTTCTTTCTTATTTTTTCCCATTCCAAGCCATTCTGATAGAAAAAGATAAAAATTTTATTGAAAGCCTCTTCTGCATATATTGAAATAATTATGTGATTTTTGTTTTCAGTTCTGTTTATGTGATGAATCACACTTACTAATTTTCATATGTTGAACCAACCTTGCATCACAGGAATAAATGCTATTTGATCTTGGTGCATTATCTTTTTCATGTGCTGCTGAATTTGGTTTTCTGGTATTCTGTTGAGGATTTTTGCATCCACATTCATAACGGATATTGCTGTGAAGTTTTCTCTTTTATTTGTTGTATCTCTAGCAAACAAATCCAAGTGGCTTCTAGAATAAATTTGATGAAGATTGAAAGAGATATTGGCAGACCTAAAACTACTGGTTAATATTTGCAACATAAAACAGTGTTAACCACAAGATTCTACACTCAAGTCTAAAGCATGACACATTCAGAATAGAGAAAGCTAGTTAAATGGTATTTAATATTAAAGAGGTTAAAAATTAAATTTATTCAACATGATTAAAAAGTTGATAAAGCTTCAAACAATGTCTATTCTAATAAATATTCCACCAGAAAGGCGAGGTGATCATCTTATGATATACCACATAGAAAGTCTATGTAGGAAATTTTGCTTTTTATTCTAGATAGTAGTTATTAGAAGACACAATTTAAAGCATGCTTATATTTAGATAACAACAACAATAAACAGAGAAACTAAATAATTCGTTTGCCTGTAGAATAACAGTGATGAGTTAGGGGATATAATTTTTACAATCTACAATCTAGTATTTGATAAGCTTTCAGGTGAGAGAGAGGAACAATAGT
Source organism: Gorilla gorilla gorilla (assembly GCF_029281585.2). Classification (NCBI taxonomy): domain Eukaryota; kingdom Metazoa; phylum Chordata; class Mammalia; order Primates; family Hominidae; genus Gorilla; species Gorilla gorilla. The sequence goes on along the minus strand of NC_073232.2, from coordinate 59,423,415 downwards.
AAATGGAATTGTATGTACACAAAGAATCTAAACTAGAGCAATACAGATTTCATCTCAATAAAAGCATGAATTTTTTTATTGTAAAAATCACATACCAGCTGCTATAGTATTCAAGGTATGAATTTTTTTACTCAGACAGATATGAATTCAAGATGTGGTAGTGTCACTTAACAAATGTGTAACCTAAGGAACCTGAGGCAATCCTCTGAGCTTCAAATTCATATTCTGTAAAAGGCAGATAACAGCACTTCCACTGAACTATTAAGGGATCAAATAACAGTGCATATAAATATCTTAGCACAGTGCCTGTCACAAAAAAAAAAAAAAACTCAATAAATGTACCTGAGCAGTCAGAGCTCTTGAGAGCAAACAACAGATTCTATTAGTTAAGATTACATTTGGCTGAAAGTGACTACAAAATCCAAATTCAAAAATCTCAATTGATTAGAGTTGTAAATTGCTAAACAAAGCACACTACATTGGCTTTCATCAAACTTTTATCACTTTTCCACTTACCTCTTACCTTACAAATAACTACTAGATTGGAACATAAAAACTTATTTCAGTCTCTAGCTGGGGAAATATATCTTAAAATAGCTGACACTGGCAATATTCCTAGGAAGTAGAACCCATGCATGCATAGATTTAGCAGAATTGGATTTCTTTCTTTCTTTTTTTTTTTCTTTTTTTTGAGACGGAGTTTTTGCTCTTGTTGCCCAGGCTGGAGTGCAATGGCGTGATCTCGGCTCACTGCAACCTCCGCCTCCAGGGTTCAAGTGATTCTCCTACCTCAGTCTCCCGAGTAGCTGGGATTACAGGCATGTGCCACCACACCTAGCCAATTTTTTGTATTTTTCGTAGAGACAGGGTTTCTCCATGTTGGTCAGGCTGGTCTCGAACTCCCAACCTCAGGTAGTCTGCCCACCTTGGCCTCCCAAAGTGCTGAGATTACAGGCATGAACCACCGCGCCCAGCCAGAAATGGATCACTTTCTGAGCAGATTTTTCATTTTTTGAGACAAAGGCTCACTTTGTCTCCCAGACTAGAGTGCAGTGGCACGATCTTGGCTCACTGTAACCTCTATGTCCCGGGTTCAAGTGAATCTCCTGCCTCAGCCTCCCAAATAGCTGGTATTACAGGTGCCTGCCATCACGCCCCACTCATTTTTGTAATATTTAGTAGAGATGGAGTTTTACCATGTTGACCAGGCTCATCTCAAACTCCTGACCTCAAGTTACCTGCCCGTCACAAATCCCAAAGTGCTAGGTTTACAGTCATGAGCCACCGGGCCCAGAGCAGATATTAATGAGGATCTCATGTCCCAGAGGAAACAGTGATAAATGTCTGTATGCTATAGTATCAGAATTACTAAAACTGACCTGTGGTGAATCAAGGTGGAATACAGATTTTAGGAATACACTAGCTTATGCAATAGCTGTAGAAGCAGTGTTTAATGGGACCATAACTGAAGGACAGACTGTGCTTAAAGTCAAGCAAAATATTTCATATTAAATGTGCAAGAATTAGAAGGGAGACAAAATTATTAGTAACTATTGCAGATCTCCAGCTCAAAAGTCAGGAAAATAATAAAGAAATAGGACCTTTGAGGCCTAGGATGGTGCATTTGTGCTGGATATGTTTGAGACTGTAAATCTGTAATTTTTTTATTTCCATTTTTATGGGTACTTGGTAGGTATATATATTTATGGGGTACATGAGATATTTTAATACAGACATATAAATGCATAATAATTTAAGCCCCAAAATTAATATGAACACCATGAGATTAAAATTCCTACTATTTCTTGCTAAACTATAGCTGGTTTCTATGGCCTGAAGACTATACAAAAGCTTCATTTAAGGTAAAAATCTAAAAAGATGATTCTTACCCCCCTGAAGACCTGCCTGTATCTCTCCTCATTGGTTCTAGACTATGATTGATAGGTAATGGCAGAGCCTGATGAAAGTAATACTGTCCCCACATGGGAGGAAAGTGATTATTCATCAAATAACTGCAGGCTGTGACTAATTTGTACCAATGGGAACTAGAATAATTTGCTTAGGAATGGATTTTGAGACTATTGAAACAAGGTCCCTTAGGCTTCTCTAAAAGATAGCAGGTACAAAAACTACCCAACTAAGAATTCTGCCATGGGTTTTACATGAAGAATGAATAAGTTTTTCTTTTATAAGTCATTGAGATTGTACCCCCTACTTGAAATTATCTCAGAACTAATTTAAATACATTATCATTTAAACAATACTGTCACAGGTTAAAGACTGGAAATTCAAGGCCTGTATTTAACATACAGGCATGTGGTGTTTAGAAGACATTGGATACTTTTTTTAAAGAGTGAATGAGAATGCCTGTAACTGGGGCATGTGCAAGTGAGATCATTGTCAGTACTATCCCCCACAACCTCATATCTGCGTATTTTCACAGGTTTTAGTTAATTATTTACCTCCTGGAGATGTCTGAAGCCATTATTCCTTTTTTAATAATTGAAATTATTTTATTTTGGTTTTATGCATATGTATTAAATATTTCCGACATGAATACCTCTGAATCATTCCTCATCTTTATATTGCTTAGTATCAATAGGTACTTAGTAAAGGTTTCTTGAGCAATAAATATATTTTTAATTTCATTCAAACTTTGCTGTAAGAAGACATCTTGATTGTCCAACTACTGAAGAAGATACAATTCCCACAAAGAGGGAATAATAGATACTGGGGCCTACTTGGCATGGAAGGGTTGGAAGAGGGCAAGGATGGTTGTGAACCTTGAAAACTTGTGACAGGTCTCAGTTAATTTAGAAAGTTTATTTTGACAAGGTTGAGGACACATGTCTGTGACACAACCTCAGGAGGTCCTGAGGACACATGCCCAAGGTAGTCACAGGACAGTTGGTTTTTATACATTCTAGGGAGACATGAGACATCAATCAACATATGCAAGGTGAATATTGGTTTGGCCTGAAAAGGTGCAACATCTCAAAGCAAAGGCAGGAAGACTCAAAGCAGGGACAAGGCTTCCAGATCATAGGTAGATAAGAGACAAATTGTTGCACTCTTTTGAGTTTCTGATTAACCTCTGCAACAGAGGCAATCAGATATGCATTTATCTCAGTGAGCAGAGAGGTGATATTGAATAGAATAGGAGGTAGGTTGGCCCTAAGAAGTTCCCAGCTTTACTTTTTACTTTAGTTTAGTGATTTGGTGGCACCAAGATTTATTTTCCTTTCACAAGATACTATACCTATTATCCAGGTAAGGAGATAATCTGTATGTATACCATACCTCTGTGACATGCAATTTGCCCATGCAACAAACCTGCACATGTGACCTCTAAAGCTAAAATAAAATTTGGAGAGAAAAATAAAATATTAATCTCATATTTGTTTTCTTCTACCCATGAGAATTTAAGTTATATGTAGACAGAGTGAGTGTTTTGACTTTTTTATTCACTTTATTTCCCCAGTGCCTAGAGCCAAGCCTAGAACAAAGCTAGTAATTTATAAATATTTGTTTAACCAACAAATGACATCTAATATTACTTATATAGGCACATTAGCATGTTCTCACACTGCTATATAGGACTTCCGGAGACTGAGTAATTCATAAAGGAAAGCGGTTTTATTGACTCACAGTTCCACATGGCTAGGGAAGCCTCAGAAAACTTATAATTATGGCAGAAGGGGAAACAAACACATCCTTCTTCATATGATGGCAGGAAGGAGAAGGGCTGAGCAAAAGGGGGAAAAGCCCCTTATAAAACCATCAGATCTTGTAAGAACAGCAGCATGGGGGTAACTGCCCCCATGATTCAATTACCTCCTACTGGGCCTCTCCCACCACATGTCAGGATTATAGAAACTGTAATTCAAGATGAGATTTGGGTGTAGTCAAACCATATCAATAGGCATAGGAAAATTATATTATTATTCCAAATTATGCTGAAAGTATTATGTTCCTTTAGTATTAAAACCATCATGGTGTAACAAAGGTAAGATATAGTACAGCTCCTACTTATAGAACAAAGTAATTATTCAAACTGGCCACAATATGCTGGTTAACCACCCTAAACTCTGCACATACGACAATAAGCATTTTAATAGTTTTATTGAGCTAGAATTAACATAAAACAAACTGCACATTTTTAGAGTACAATTTGATAAATGTTTACATATTATCACACCTGTGAAGCCATCAGTAAAATCAAGAGAATGAACATATTGTTCATCCCCAAAACTTTTCTATCACTAAAATTAGTTTGCATTTAATAAGATTAGCTATCATTTATTATTAGTAGTATTTTGCAATATGACAAAGCTTTATTCAGCTCACAAGTCTTCAAGTTATTTAAAGGTTGACTGATATAGGCTTAAATTGTGTCTGTTTTACATGCTACTCATACTCCTTAAAAGACAAACAAGTTGCCCAGGTATATTCATCCCCTGAAAATGACGGTGGTACAAAGTAAGGATCCTAAATACACAAGGAATCTTTAAGCATTTGATCATATCATGCCATGAACATTCTATTGTCTGAAACAAGTTTCATAGCCAATCTAAAAGTCAAGGAGTGGAAATATATACTTTCTTCTTCAGTGGAAGAAGCTGTGACGCTACCTGGCAACAGATTTTGATACAGGGATGTGGGGGGAATGTGAGAAGTGAGGAATTGTACAGTTAATAATATTAGTCATATCATGATACAGAGTTGCTTACTCTATTTTGTAAATGCTGTGAGAAAATTTAAAATTACATATCCAGTTGGCATTATATTTTTATTTGACAGTGCTGACTAGAGAGAAGATTGACCTTCTAAAACTAAGTTTTCCCCTAAATAATTTATTTAATTTTAGATGTATTTAACAAAAGTATAACTGAAAACATAAAAATATATGCATAATAGTAGGCCCATATAAATTCTATGTTAAGAAAAATGGAGAAAAAAATATATATATTGTATTTGAAACAGGAACATTTTTCCTCAAATTCTCATAATAATTGCATATAAAATAAAAATTAGGCATCTTCTTTTTTTAAAAGAAAATTATTTTTATTTTAAGTTCTGGGATGCAAGTGCAGTATATGCAGGTTTGTTACATAGGTAAATGTGTGCCATGGTGGTTTGCTGCACCTATCAACCCATCACCTAGATATTAAGCCCTGTATGCATTAGCTATTTTTCCTGATGCTTTCCCTTCCATGACCCTAGACAGGCCTCAGTGTGTGTTGTTCCCCACTCTGTCTCCATGTGTTCTCACTATTCAGCTCCCACTTATAAGTGAGAACATGCGAAGTTTGGTTTTCTATTCCTGCATTAGATTGCTGAGGATAATGGTTTTGAGCTCCACCCATGTCCCTGCAAAGGACATGATCTCATTCCTTTCTATGGCTGCTAGTATTCCATGATGTATATGAACCACATTTTCTTTATCCAGTCTATCAATGATGGGCATTTGTGTTGATTTCATGTCTTTGCTATTGCAAATAGTGCTGCAATGAACATACACGTGCATGTATCTTTGTATTAGAATGATTTATATTTTGGGGGGTATATACCCAGTAATGAGATTGCTGAGTCAAATGGTATTTCTGGTTCTAGATCTTTGAGAAATTGCCACACCCTCTTCCACAATGGTTGACCTAGTTTACAGTCCCACCAACAGTGTAAAAGCACTCCTGTTTTTCTGCAACCTCACCAACATCTGTTTCTTGACTTTAATAATCGCCATTCTGACGTGCGTGAGATGGTATCTCATTGTAGTTTGTGATGTTGAGCTTTTTTTCATGTTTCTTGGCTGCATAAATGTCTTCTTTTGAGAAGTGTCTGTTCATGTCCTTTGCCCACTTTTTAATGGCGTTGTTTCATTTTTCTTGTAAATTTAAGTTCCTTGTAGATTCTGGATATTAGATCTTTGTCAGTTGGATAGATTGAAAAATTTTCTCCCACTCTGCAGGTTGCCTGTACATTCTGATGATAGTTTCTTTTGCTGTGCATAAACTCTTTAGTTTAATTATATATAATTTGTCACTTTTTTGCTTTTGTTGCAATTGCTTTTGACATTTTTGTCATGAAATATTTGCCCATGCTTATCTCCTGAATGGTATTGCCCAGATTTTCTTCTAGGATAGTTATAGTTTTGGGTTTTACATTTAAGTATTTAATCCATCTTGAATTAATTTTTATATAGAGTGTAAGAAAGGAGTCCAGTTTCAATTTTCTGCATGTGGCTAGCCAGTTCTCCAAGCACCAGTTATTAAATGGGTAATCCTTTCCCCATTGCTTGTTTTTATCAAGTTTGTCAAAGATCAGATTGTTGTAGATGTGTGGTCTTATTTCTGAGATCTCTATGCTGTTCCATTAGTCTATGTGTCTGTTTTTGTACCAGTACCATGCTGTTTTGGTTACTGTAGCCTTGTAGTACAGTTTGAAGATGGATAGCGTGATGTCTCCAGTTTTTGCCTAAGATTGACTTGGCTATATGAGCTCCTTTTTGGTTCCGTATGAATATTAAAATAGTTTCTTCAAATTCCGTGAAGAATGTCAATGATATTTTAATGGGAATAACATTAAATCTATAAATCACTCTGGGCAATATGGTCATTTTCATGACATTGATTCTTCCTATCCATAAGCATGGAATGTTTTTCCATTTGTTTGTGTCCTCTCTGGTTTCCTTTAGCAATGCTGTGTAGTTCTCTTTGAACAGGTCCTTTACTTCCCTTGTTATCGGTATTCCTAGGTATTCTGTTCTCTTTGTAGCCAATTGTGAATGGAGTTTCATTCATGATTTGGCTCTCTGCTTGTTCATTGTTGGTGTAGAAAAGCTTGTGACTTTTGCCCATTCATTTTGTATCCTGAGAATTTCCTGAAGTTGCTGATCAGCTTAAGAAGCATTTGGGCTGAGACAATGGGGTTTTCTAGATACAGGATTATGTCATCTGCAAACAAGGACAATTTCACTTTCTTTCTTCCCACTTGAATACCCTTTATTTCTTTCTCTTGCCTGATTGCCCTGCTGAGAACTTCCAATACTATGTTGAATAGGAGTGGTGACAGAGGGCATCCTTGTCACAAGTGCCAGTTTTCAAGGGGAATGCTTCCAGATTTCTGTATGATATTGGCTATCAGTTTTTCATAAATGGCTCTAATTATTTTGAGATATGCTCCTTTGGTACCTAGTTTATTGAGTGTTTTTAACATGTAGGGATTTTGAATTTTATTAAAGGCCTTTTTCTGCATCTACTGACATGTGGTTTTTGTCTTTAGTTCTGTTTATTTGATGAATTATGTTTATTAATTTGTGTATGTTGAATCAGCCTTGCATCCCCAGGGGTAAAGCCAAATTGATCATGGTGGATAAGCTTTTTGATGTGCTGCTGGATTTTGTTTGCCAGTACTTTATTGAGAATTTTTGCATCAGTGTTTATCAGGGGTATCGGCCTGAAGTTTTCTTTTTTGTTGTTGTATGTCAGGTTTTGGTATCAGAATGATGCTGGCTTCAAAAAAGGAGTCAGGGACAAGTCCCTCCTTTTCCATTGTTTAGAATTGTTTCTGAAGAAAGGGTATCAGCTGTTCTTTGTACCTCTGGTCCTGGGCTTATAAATCCATCTGGCCCTGGGCTTTTTTTTGGTTGGGAGGCAATTTATTACTTCCTCAATTTCAGAACTTGTTATTGGTCTATTCAGGGATTCAACTTCTTTCTGTTCTAGTCTTGGGAAGGTGTAGGTGTCCAGGAATTTGTCCATTTCTTCTAGATTTTCTAGTTTGTTTCCATAGAAGTATTTATAGTATTCTCTGATGGTTGTTTGTATTTCTGTGGAGTCAGATATCCCCTTTGTCATTTTTTATTGTGTCTATTTGATTCTTCTCTCTTTTTTTATATTAGTCTAGCTAGTGGTCTATTTTACTAACTTTCAGAAAACCAGCTCCTGAACCCATTGATTTATTAAAAGGTTTTTCATGCCTCTATCTCCTTCAGTTCCATTCTGAACTTGCTTACTTCTTGTCTTCTACTCGCTTTGGGGTTTGTTTGCTCTTGGCTATCTAGTTCCTTTAGTTGTGATGTTAGGAAGTCGATTTCAGATCTCTCCAGCTGTTTGATGTGGGCATCTAGTGCTATAAATTTCCCTCTCAACACTGCTTTAGTTGTGTCCCAGAGATTCTGATACATTGTCTCCTTGGTCTCATTAGTTTCATAGAACTTCTTTATTTCTGTCTTAATTTCATTCATTACTTACCCAGAAGTCATCCAGGAACAGGTTTTTCAATCCACGTAGTTGTGTGGTTTTGAGTGACTTTCTTAATCTTGAGTCCTAATTTGATTGTGCTGTGATCTGAGAGAGTATTTGTTATGATTTCAATTATTTTTTATTTGCTGGGGAGTGATTTACTTCCAATTATGCGATCAATTTTAGATTAAGTGCCATGTGGTGCTGAGAAGAATGTATATTCTGTTGTTTTGGGGTGGAGGGTTCTGTAGATATCTATCAGGTCCACTTGATCCACAGCTCAGTTCAAGTCCTAAATATGTTTGTTAATTTTCTGTCTCGATGATCTGTCTAATATTGACAGTGGGGTTTTAAAGTCTCCCACTACCATTGTGTAGGAGTCTAGGTCTCTTTTTAGATCTCTAAGAACTTGTTTTATGAATCTAGGTGCTCATGTATTGGGTGCAATATATATTTAAGATTGTTAGCTCTTGTTGACTTGACCCCTTTACCATTATGTAGTGCCTTTCTTTGTCTTTTTTTTTAATCTTTGTTTGTTTAAAGTCTGTTTTATCATAAACTAGGATTGCAACCCCTGCAATTTTTTCTGTTTTCCATTTGCTTGGTAAATTTTCCTCCATCCCTTTATTTTGAGTCTATATATATGCCTTTGCATTGGATCATGGGTCTCTTGAATACAGCACACTGATTGATCTTGACTCCTTATCCAGCTTGCCATTCTGTGTTTTTTAATTAAAGCATTTAGCTCATTTACATTTAAGGTTAATAATGTTATGTGTGAATTTGATCTTGTTATCATGATGCTAACAGGTTATTTTGCAGTCTTGTTTATGTAGTTGCTCCATAGTGTCATTGGTCTGTGTACTTCAGTGCGTTTCTGTAGTGGCTAGTAATGGTTTTTCCTTTCCATATTTAGTGTGCTTCCTTCAGGAGCTCTTGCAAGGCTGGCCTGGTTGTGACGAATTCCCTCAGCATTTGCTTGTCTAGAAGATTTTATTTCTCCTTCACTTATAAAGCTTAGTTTGGCCAGATGTGAAATTTTAGATTGGAAATTCTTTTCTTTAAGAATGTTGAATGTTGGCCCCCAATCTCTTCTAGCTTGTAGGGTTCCCACAGTTGTTAGTCTGATGGGTTCCCCTTTATAGGTGACATGGACTTTCTCTCTGTCTGACCTTAACATTTTTTCCTTCATTTCGACCTTAGAGAATCTGATGATTATGTTTCTTGGGGTTGATCTTCTCATGGAGTATCTTAGTGGTGTTCTCTGTATTTCCTGAATTTGAATGTTGGCCTGTCTTGCTAGGCTGGGGAAGTTCTTCTGGATGATATCCTAAAGTGTGCTTTCCAACTTGGTTCCATTCTCTCCATCTCTTTCAAGTACCCAAATCAATTATAGGTTTGGTCCTTTAACATAATTCCACAGTTCTCAAGGTTCTGTTCTTTCCTTTTCATTCTTTTTTCTCTAATATTGTCTGCCTGCCTTATTTCACCCAGATAGTCCTCAAGCTCTAATATCCTTTTTTCTGCTCAGTCTATTCGATACTTGTGTTTGCACTGTGAAGTTCTCATGTTGTGTTTTTTAGCTTCACCAGGTAATTTATGTTCCTATCTAAAATGGTTATTCTGGTAGCTCCTGTAGTGTTTTGTTATGGTTCTTAGCTTCTTTGCAACGGGTTAGAACATACTCCTTTAGCTCAGTGATGATGTTCATTATTACCCATCTTCTGGAGCCTAATTCTGTCAATTCATCCATCTCTGCCTCATCCCAGTTCTGTGCCCTTGCTGAAGATGTGTTGCAGTCATTTGGAAGAGAAGAGGCTTTTGAGTTTCCAGCTTTTTTGCATTGATTCTTTCTCATCTTCCTTGGTTTATCTACCTTTGATCTTTAAGGCTGCTGACCTTTGGATGGGGTTTTTGTGGGTGTTGGTTGTTGTTGTTGCTTTTGGTTTGGTTTTCTTTTAGCAATGAGGCCTCTCTTCTGTAGGGCTGACAGTGGTTTGCTGGAGGTCAACTCCAGAACCTATTTCCATGTGTCCCTCCTAACCCTGAAGGTATGACCAGTGGAGGCTGCAAAATAACAAATATGGCAGCCTGCTTCTTCCTCTGGGAGCTCTGTCCCAGAGGGGTACCAACCTGATGCTGGCCAGAAGGCTCCTGTATGAGGTGTCTGGAGACCTCTTTTGGGAAGGTCTCACCCAGTAAGGAGAAATAGGATCATGGACCCACTTAAATAAGCAGTCTGGCTGCCCCTTGGTGGGACACTTTTGCTGCACTGGGGGGAATCCTCCTCATCCAGGCTGCCCTGACTCTCCAGAGCTGGTAGGCAGAAAAGACTAAGATCCTTAGTTCTTAGTCTTTTCTGATCTAACAATACTGCTGATCCACAGTACTGCAGCCACCTCTCCTCTCCAGGAGATCAGAGATCTGTCCATAAATCCCTGGCTGGAGATGCTGAAAATCCTTCAGGCAGGCACCACCTGGTGAGGAGGAATGGGTCAGGGTCCCACTTAAATGAGCAGTCTGGCCACAGACTGTCGCAGCCACTGTGCTGCACTGTGTAGAATTGCTCCTGGTCCAAATTGCCCAGTCTCACTGGCACCTGCAGCAGGGGAAAATGGTCAACTGGAGCCACAGAGATGATGGCCGCTCCTCCTCCCGAGAATTCAGTCTTCTTAGGCAGTCTCCAGCTTGCTGAGCTGGCCAATGGAGATTCCAAGCCAGTGGGTTTTATCTTGTGGGGCTCAGTGGGAGTGGGGCCCACTGACAGAGGCCACTTGACTTCCTAGCTTCAGCTTGCTTCCCACGGGAGTGGACAGATCTCCTGCCTCACCGGAGTTCCCTGAGCCAGAGTATGCAAAAACTTCTGTATTTCAGTGCCTGCCTGAGCTTCTGCACACTCAAGCAGCCACCATGAGTGCATACCTCTGTGCTTGAGACCCAAGGCGCTGGTGACATGGGCTCACAAGGGGACCTCCTCTTCCATGGGTTGCAAAGACCCTTTGGAAATGCGTAGTTTTCAGGGCACAATACCTCACTGTCTCTCTTGCCTGGGGGAGGGAGATCCCTTTGCCCAGTGCAGCTCTGGTGGGCCCTCACTCCACCCTGCTTTTTCTCACTCTCTGGGGGTCTCTCCAACTGCCTAGACAGTCCCAATGAGAGAACCTGGATATTTACATTGAAGAAGCAGAATTCACTCTCTGTTTTCATTCTTCTCAGTTGCAGCTGCAGAACGAAGCTGTTTCTATTCAGTCATCTTGGCTGTGCCTTCCATGGCCATCTTGGCTGCTCCCTCTGGGCACTTTCAAAATGGCTCTTAAAACAAGCTACCCTTAAAATTTGATTTCTAGAATCAAGGAATTCAACTGAATACCATACCTGATTGAATTTTTGTTAGACTACAGAAGCTAAATAAGAGAAAATTCCATAATGAATCAAAAGAACCCTGAGAGAGTTAACTCCAAAAATATAAGATTTCAATACAGGGAAGAATAATGTAATTCAAATACTGTATATAATTCAATGTAGGCATTAAAAGTTTAGGACTCATAGAAGGGAGGAAATGTCATTAATTGAAGTTGAATTTTACTTTGAATGATGTGGTTCACTGTATCTTGAAATACATACTATCACACAAGAAAGAAACCCATGAAAATCAATTTGGGAAAGAGCATTTAAGAGGATGTTTTATGTTTTTAAACAGTTATGGTTGATGCCATTTTTGGTTAAGGTAAAAACATTTTACATACTCTTGGTTATAGGAAATTTCCTCATTCAATTTTATATATGTAGTATAGATTTTCTAGCATCTATGGAAATATGTAATAAGTTGTTCTTTTTTTGTACTATTATAGCTAACAGTTCATAAATTGATTTTATATCCACATGCAAATAGCCCAAGCTTCCCAAAATTAGGCATAAATATAATTGTACACTGAGTCAAACATAACTAACTTAGGTAAATAAAAGCATATATTAATAAAGAGGGCTAAAATCATGAATATTCATTTTAAACAGATTTTTTTCTACACTAAACAAATTTGTTATTTAAAAATAAATATATTAATAGCAAAACAGCCAATTTTTCCCTGCAGCAAAAAGCAAATTTAGATATAATCATTTAATATTGAGAATGATCTTTGACATTACTAATGCCCTTGTCATTACTGACAAATGACATTTATATAAACTTCCCAAAGGAAGTTAAAATGCAGGGTTTTTTAAAATAGATTCAGAAGATATATGTGCAGTTTTGTTACATGGATATATTATGTAATGCTGAGGTTTGCACTTCTATCGAACCCCTCACCCAAATAATGAACTTAGTATGAAATAGGCATTTTTCAACCCTTACTCACTGTGCTTCTTCACTGCTTTTGGATTCCTTTGTGTCTATTGTTTCCACATTTATGTCTATTTGTAACTATTGTTTGAATCCCACTTAGAAGTTAGAAGAGGAGGTATTTGGTTTTTTGTTTCTGCATTAATTTCCTTAGGATAATGGCCTGCAATTATATCCATGTTGCTGCAAGGACCAGATTTAATTCTTTTTCATGGCTACATAGCATTATATGCTGTATATGTTCCACATTTTCTCTATCTAATCCACTGTTGATGGGCACCTATGTTGATATCATGTCTTTGCTATTGCAAATAGTCCTGTGATGAACATACTAGTGCATGTGTCTTTTTGGGAGAATGATTTCTTTTCCATATGTTTGTTGGTTACTTGGATGTCTTCTGTGAGAAGTATCTTTTCATTTCCTTCGCACACTTTTTAATGTGGTTATTTGCATTTTTTTCTTTTTGAATTATTTAATTTCCTTATAGATTGTTGGTATTAGTCCTTTGTCAGATGTATAGTTTGCAAATATTTTTCCCATTTTGTAAGTTGTCTATTTACACTGTTGATATTTCTTTCACTGTGCAGAAGCTCTTAAGTTTAATTAAGCCCACATTGTCAAATTTTGGTTTGTTTCATTTGTTTTTTGAGGTCTTAGTCATAAATTATTTGCAGAGGCCAACGTCCAGGAGACTTTTTCTTAGGTTTTCTTCTAAGATTCTTATAGTTTGAGGCCTTATGTTTAAAAGTTTAATCTATCTTGAGGTAATTATTGTATATAGTGAAATATAGCCATCCAGTTTTATTCTTCTGTGTATGGCTAGCCAGCTATCCCAGCAGCATTTATTAAATAGGCTAGCCTTTCCTAATTTATTCTTTTTGTCAACTTTGTAAAAGATCAGTTGGTTGTAGACATGTGGCTTTATTTCTGGGTTTTCTATTCTGTTCCATTTGTCTATGTGTCTATTTTTGTACCAGTATCATACTATTTTGGTAATAGCCTTATAGTATAGTTTGAAGACAAGTAATGTGATGCCTCTGACTTTGTCTTTTTACCTAGGATTGCTTTGACTATTCAGACACTATTTTGATTCCATATGAATTTAGAATTGATTTTTTTCATCATTTTAAACATGACATTGGTAATTTGATAGGAATGGCTCAAATTTGTAGATTGCTTTGGGGAATATGGACATTTTTATCTGTATTAATTCTTCAAATTAATGACCATAGAATGTTTTTCTGTTTGTGTATGACACCTATCATTTCTTTCATCAGCTTTTTGTAATTCTTTTCCTAGAGACATTTTACCTCCCTAGTTAAATGTATTCCTAGTTTTTTTTTTTTTTGAATGGCTATTGTAAATTGCATTGTGATTTTTATTTGGTTTTCTACTTGAACATTACTGGTGTATGGAAATGCTACTGATTTCTGTACATTAATTTTGTATCCTGAGACTCAAACGAAGTCATTTATTAAACCTATGTGTCTTTTGGAGGGATCTTTAGTGTTTTCACAGTGTAAAACCATATAATCAGTGAGCAGAGATAATTTCACTTCCGCTTTTTTTTTAATTTAAATTTGGGTGCCTTTTATCTATTTCTCTTGTCTGATTGCTCTAAGAGTTCCAATACTATGTTGAAGAGGAGTAGTGAGAGTGGATACCTTCATCTTATTACAGTTCTTAGGGAGAATGCTTCCAATGCTTTTCTATTGAGTGTGATGTTGGATGTGGGCTTGTGATAGATGGTTTTTATTATTTTGAGAGATGTGCCTTTGTTACGTAGTTGTTAAGGGTTTTTATCATAAAACAATGTTGGATTTTCTTGAAAGCTTTTTTGGCATCTACTAAAATGTTCATATGGTTTTTGTTTTTATTCTCTTTGTATGGTTAATAATATTTACTGATTTGCATATATTGAACTATCCTTGCATCTCAAGAGTAAAGCTCATTTTATTGTGACAAATTATCTTTTTGATGTGCTATTAGATTAGGTTTGCTAGTATTTAGGCAAACATTTTCCATCTATGTTCATTAGAAGTATTTGCCTGTAGTTGTCTTTGTTTGTGGTATACTTGCCAGTTTTGGTATTAGGATGATACTGATTTTGTGGTATGAGTCAAGGAGGAGTCCCTCCTCCTTACTTTTTGCATAGTGTAGGTATCTATTAATACTTTTGTTGGGGGCCTCAGAAAGCTTACAATCATGACAGAACATTATGGGGAGCCAACATGTCACATGGTGAGAGAGGGACCATGGTGAGTGCAGGTTCCATGTTCTTTTAAACAAACAGCTGTCATGTGAACTACCAGAGTGAGAATTCACTCATTCCTATAGGGATGGCACCAAGCCATTCAAAAGGGATCCATTCCACTAACCCAAATACCTCCCACTAGGCCCACTTCCAATATTGAAGGTCACATTTCAACTTGAGATTTGGAGGGGACACACATCCAAACTATATCATGGGTTAAGAGAAAAAAGGATGGTTAATGAGGAGTGATTGCAAAGGACTGGAGAAGGTAAAAGATAAGGAAATGAAAGCAGCTTTGAAGAAATTTGCATGAATGTGAACTACTAAGGTTATTGCTTTTATATATGGCTCAACCAGTATTGCCCAGCAAGAGGTTAAGTCTTTATAGGAGTTGAACAGGGCCAGGTACATAGAGTAAGAACTTTGTTGTCCATATTACACATGTCCATATTACATCCGAAAATCCAGGATTTTTGGCAGCCAGTGAATTTTCAGTTTATATATTCTACCTGCGGGTATACATAATATATATATTCTGAATATATATATTCTACCTGAGGGGATATGTAATAACTTTGCTTGAATTACATATGCCACAAGAGCATTTTTGGAAGAGATCTTTTTCCTCATAACTCAAATTGTATATAAGTATGTCTAAAAATTATGATTTCTGAAACTAAATAAATGGTTTTTGAGTTGTCCAGAGGTTTGAAATAATGAACAGTTCTATCTATTTTGATTTTTGCAAAATTGCTTTCTGCTCAAACAAAATGTTTTGCTAGAATAGACAAGTTGCAGAAATGATATTGTAACAAAGACAAACCCCCATTGATTCAGTAAATCTGTTCTACATAAAAGTTTGTGAAATTATTTATGCATTTGTGGCGAGGAATATTATGACATAAATGGTCCCTAGCATGTATGGAATGTTTTCTTTATGTGTGCCAGGGACTTTATGCTATCATCTGATTTCTGGTATTTTCCAGGCACTCTCATACATTAACACAAAGAAATTGAAATAAATGTTCTTTTCGCAAATTCTTAGATTTTACATCGAGTATTTCAGCAGCTCCATTCTTGGTAAAGGACAAAACTATCTTAGACAAGGTCAATACTCATATGATTTTAATCAAATAACTAAGGAAATAGAATATCTGACTAAAGAACTATATGCCAAGCTTCACTGAAACAATACCACATGTAGAACTCGGAAGAATGGACTTGTAAATACTTTATTCAACAGAACTGTTCACAATGTTTCTTTATGTATGTGAATGAACATGTAAGACATTTCTTATATAAACTTAATAAAACTGCAGACTGCTACTAGAGCATTTAATCATGGGCAAAAGCTGTACTTACACTAAATATTTCAAAACTCATAGCTGCGCAGAATTTAGATACCAGTGTTGAAATAACACTCCACATCGATTACCCACCACTCCAGTTTATCTGAACTAACAGATATCCAGGACATGGAACTTTCAGTGCTAAAACCAGGAAGGTCTTGGATGAGTTGGAACAAGTTGGTCATCCTGCTGATATAATATATAAGTCACAAGTCTCTTATGGAAATAACTCCAAAATATTGCCTATAATTGTATTGAGAAACACTGTTTATGCTTTTTTTTGGTATTTGTAAGCTATTTTATATACTAAGCCTGAGCTACCTGATGATGTAAATAATTTGTTGTAAATATGCTCCAATACATATTGCTCCAAGAACAATGAATTTTTAGTATTCCAAGTCATTCATCAGATTAGAATAGTCATAATATTTGTCCCCCCAAATAGAGTGAATTTTCTGCCACAAAATTATGAATTTCATTCCTTATAATTCCACTCAGAATGGAGTAAGAATGAGTTATTTGCAGAAATATACTAGAAACAGTTATGTATTTGATATTGAAATCAGAATCAACAATTGATAGCTATAGCAACCTTTTATAGCAACCTCAATGCATTTACTACAGAAACTTCCCTCACCCTTGACATTTTGAGTGCTATATTTTTTCCTCCATTAATATTGAATAAAACCTCAAATTTAAATAGAAAATTTTTGTGCCATGTCTTGTGCTATGTATAGGTTAAGAAGTGATATCACTTCTTAACCTATACATAGCATTTACAGATCCCTTGCACACCTCATTAGAATGTACACAATTTTGTGCTTGGCACTTAGTAAATTGTCTAATAGATAGGAAGCCCCCAATACACAGCTGTACATAAAATGAATGGTTTCCAAATGAAACAAAGTATTTGCGTCATCTGTCAAGAGCTTACAATTCCCCCAGGGAACCAAATGATCTATGAAAACCGTATTTTCCTCAACCTCAGCATTATTTACATTTTAGGTGAGGTAAGTATTTATTATGGTTGGCTGTCCAGTGCATACTACAATCTTTAGCAACATCCTTGATATCTACTCATTAGATGCCAGTAGCCTCTGCTCTCTCACCCTGTTCTGAGAGCCTAAAATATCTCCAGACATTTGCCAAATGTCTCATTTGTAAAATCACTGCAGGTTGAGAACAGGAGGTATCAAAATTAAACCACAAAACCTGAGATAATAAAGTTAGACTAAGAAGAGTTGTGCTCCAGCCAAGGACTGTGGCTCATGCCTGTAATACCAGGACTTTGGGAGGCTAAGGGAGAAGGAGCACTTGAGCCCACGAGTTCAGGACCAACATAGTAAGACCTCATCTCTACAAAAAATTAAAAAATATTAACCAGGTGTGGTGGTACATGCCTGTAGTCCAGCTACCCAGGAAGATGAGGTGGGAGGAAGGCTTGAGCACAGGAGGTCGAGGCTGCATCTGATTTGAGCTCTTCAATGACCTTTGGGAAGCAGTAAGTGGAGAAAGAGATTAATCCATTTGTGGAGTCTGGAAAGAAATATTTCAAAACTAGAGGTAATAAACAATTTAGTTCAAATATCTTCCAAGGCTAGGCAGAGGAATAATTTAGGTAAAACATCACAGCATCTGTGGGCCCAAATTCTAAATTTATTTTGGAAAGGCAATATTTGAAAATGTCAAAATTATTCTTAAACCACTTTAGAAAATTAGTACTCTATAGACCAATACTCTATACCATCTATTAATAAATCTAACACAGCCAGTGTGTTTTCTCTCTCCAGCATTCATACAGTTTAATGTTTCTACATGACATTTAATGTGATCTTAAGAGGTATGCTGGATTTAAAAGTTAGAGTTACACTCTAGGGCATAAATGATTTGCATGGAAGAGTGAGTAGAAATACCCATGCTATTTAAAGTGTTTTCATTTT
Source organism: Gorilla gorilla gorilla (assembly GCF_029281585.2). Classification (NCBI taxonomy): domain Eukaryota; kingdom Metazoa; phylum Chordata; class Mammalia; order Primates; family Hominidae; genus Gorilla; species Gorilla gorilla. Next base: position 59,405,289 of record NC_073232.2, on the reverse strand, counting down.
TTAATTTAATTTTTTTTTGTTTATGGTTGATGACAGTTTTATTTGGAGACATAATTTAAATACACCTTTTATGTCACTTTTAGGCATGAGATAAGAGAGTTGAAGAAAAGGCTATAATCTGGACAAAGGAAAACTATCAAAGCTATGAGTGCAAAGTAGAATCTGAAGGAATTCCCAAAAGTTGGGAAGATGCTGCAGGCTGTTGTTTAATGCGTTTGTGGGTTTAGCTAATATAAGAATGGAAATATTGAGTTTCCAGATTCATTCAGAACAGTAATGATATAAGGTAAGTAGATAATTTGAGGGGGGGAAATAGTTGTTTGAGCTGGAGAGCTTGCTGAAATTCTTTTGAATGGCTTTAGAAGGAACTTATATTTAGGTTATAAAGAATACATTTGTTATATTTAGGTTACAAAGAATACATTTGAGTAAAACTATGAGCAAAAATAAGAATAAGAATGACATGGCAACTTCCATGCAGGAGATATCATGTTGTTTATTTGGGGAAATCTATGAGTTCTGGAAGGTAGTTTAAAAGAAAAACTTTGGACTGGACACATATGAAAAATGTTAAGACATTTTACTTGAACTATTCCTATAGGGGAAACAGAGTTCAGTATAGAACTCTGAGATCAGTTCCAAACACAGCAAACACAGCTAAGGATTGATAATTAATGGAGTGAAGGGGTCTCTGGATAGAAAATTATGAAGAGGGACTTAATTACACATCAAGTGTAGGGAGTTATTTACTAAACTCTCTTAACAGAATTCTTGCTAAAGGCAGGCCAAAGACTTAAGTATCAAAGGTGGAGATGAGGAACTTGATCAGAAATCAAGGGTGGAAAGATTCTGGATAAAGATTGTTAAAAACTGGGTTCAGCAGGCCAAGAATAAGTAGCAGGCCAAGGTCAAGACCTAGAGAAAAACGAGTTCAGGGGAGCTTGTCTAAATTTTGGTCAAGAAGAGAGTTCACATCAGTAGGATGGGACCTGATTACAGAGCTTTTTCAGTTGGGAAGCTGCTTCAACTGTGCAACTACAGAAAAGTATGTCATTCTTTATTCTGCTGGATATTTTTGTTCTTGGATACCATTCTGAAAATTACACTTTCTCAATTATTTTGTTTATTTTTATCCATTTTACTAGTAATCTCTATTTTTACACTTGACCTATGGCCTAGTGAAATACTGCATTTTATTCTTCTTATAAATGCCTTGCTTCTGATATCCAAGCTACTCAACTCATTACCACCCACATTCTTACATCACAATCACATTGAAGGTTTGACTCTGCAAACAATGGGAGTAAGAATGAATATAAGAAGAAATTACGAGCAGTGATACGCCACTACCGCCACTACCGATTCTGAGCAATTATTAACATGAATTACATGAATATCAACATATTGTGTGCTTTTTAGCTAAACTAAAAAAAAAAGTTTTCATGTTAAATTTATATGAATTCCTATTGCATAAAATTTAGAAATCTTGGTCCACATTCCTAAAGCAGCACAATGGAAATAAGGCAGACGTTGACACTAGTAGATCTGAATTAATATTTTATTTAACAGAAATCTTTACCCTTCAGGATGCTGCACTACAAAAAGATAGAAATATTGAGCCTGAAAAAAAATTCAAAAATTTAAAAATATTTTTGCCAAGAAGGAAATATATCATCTTTTGTTGTTGCCCAATTAACACACACACACACACACACACACACACACACGAAATATTTCATCTTTTTTGTTGCCCAATTAACATATACATATATATATAATAATATGTAATTCAGAAAATTCAGGTATACATTTTTAAATTTGAAGTTATTCATCCTCCCAGAATCACTTCCTCAAGATGTATCCTAGAAATATTTAAATTTACATCCTTGGAGAATTTCAATGTCTATATATTCAATATAAATAGAAAAGAAAAATAAATAAATAAATCAGAAAGAAATATTCACATACGGCCAGTCGCAGTGGCTCATGCCTGTAATCCCAGCACTTAGGGAGGCTGAGGCAGGCAGATCACCTGAGGTTGGGAGTTTGAGACTAGCCTGACCAACATGGAGAATCCTCATCTCTATTAAAAATACAAAAATTAGCCAGGCATGGTGGCGCATGTCTGTAATCCCAGCTATTTGGGAGGCTAAGGAAGGAGAATCACTTGAACCAGGGAGGTGGAGGTTGTCGTGAGCCAAGATCGCTCCATTGCACTCCAGCATGGGCAAAAAGAACGAAACTCCATCTCAAAAAAAAAAAAATTCACATACTACTCTGTAATTTGTTTCTATTTAACAATAACTTTTCTCTGTAATATGTAAAAATCAACTTATTTTTAATTATTAAAATTATTTTATTAATATAGTATAATTTACATATTTAGGGTCTATAAATGTACATTTTTTTTCAATTTTAACTTTAGTTCCAATGCTTTAATGAATGTGCTACTACATGAACATTTGCACATTTGCACACATGCCCTGGAAGTGGAAATCTTACATCAAAGAAATGAAGATCTAAAACATTGATATACACTGTCGAATTTCATTAAAAATATTATTTATTTTACAGTCCCTCAGAGAATAAAATGTCACTTTTCCAAAATTTTTGCCAGCACACACTATCACTCCTTTAGATCTTTGAAAATATGATAGCCAAATACATATGTATTGTATTAGTCAATTCTAATACTGCTGTAACAAAATACTCAAGACTGGGTAATATAAAAAAGAAGGAGGTTTAATTGACTAACAGTTCTACTTGGCTGGGGAGGCCTCAGGAAACTTACAATCAAGGCAGAAGGCCAAGAGGAAGCAAGGACCTTCTTCACATCATGGCAAGAGGGAGAAGAGCCAGCAAAGGAGGAACTTGTCAAACAGTTATAAAACCTTCAGATCTTGTGAGAACTCACTCACTATCATGAGAACAGGATGGGAGAAACTGCCCCCATTATCCAATTACCTTCCACCAGGTTCCTCCCTCAACACCTGGGGATTACAATTCAAGATGAGATTTGGGAGGGGACACAGAGCATAACCATGTCATGTATATATACAGTTTCATATTTATAGTTGAGTAATAAATATTATATCTAAAAAGGAGACAGCATATATCTTGCTGGTATTACAAATGAATGTCCCTCACAGAATTATACTCCACTCAGAATAAATTTGTGATAAGTACTCATTACATTTTAAACATTAAACCACTATGTTGGAAAACTTGTTGACAAACTGTTTAATTTTCATCAAGTGACCTAACCTCTCTGGAAAGTGAATTCTCTCAACTGTAAAAGAAGGGTATTGAATAGATGACAAAAAATTCCTTCTAGCAGAAAAATTATATTATCTAAAGTGTACTTTTCCTGCAGTATATCCAAAAAATGTTAGCATAATATTTCTAGATTTAGCAACTATGTAAGAACACTAATATAAAATATTAATAGATGATATTAAGAATACAAAGTCACGTGATTTATAGTATGGCCATTAAAGTCCCACATTCTCTACTGAGAGTCATTTTTAAGTTTTTCTTTGCTTTTACAAAGTATAGATGTATTAATTTTGCAATCATGTATTAATTTCTGCAAAACTACTACTGAACAAAAGATTGAATAATTTAACATCTTATACCACAGTGAAAATGAATAAACTATGAATATATTCATCTTAGATGAGTAAGAAAAATAATTGTAGATAAATATAAAATTCCCAGATGGCTAAGTAATATACAGTATATTTTGTAAAGCTAAAAACTTAAACAATATAATATAAATAATTATTTGTAATATGGTTAGAAAAGTAACCAGAAAATTTTAATTATAAAACTCTAGAAATTCCTACTTTATTTATGTGAAACAAAGGAATGAAATAAATAAGAAGCAAAGATAGATACAATACTATTAATGAAAATTCATTCTTCAGTAAAAACTTTTTTCTATGGAGATTTATCGTTATATTTTAAAAGATAAAGCTATGTTTAGAGTCTTTTGGAGATATCAACAATTATCTGTTAAAAAGGAAATAATTGGAAACCAACAACACTAAGAAACACATAAAAATACCATTTTAACTATATATTTTTCTAATTTTAAATAATTCTGCCAAGATATATGTAAGTTCAATGTGAAAAAATACATAAAGGTAAGAAATGTATAAACACTTATTGATATACTTTAAAAAGGAAATAATGACTATGCTTTATATTTTAAGAGTATATTATTGCAGACATGCCAATTATGCCCTATGTGTTGTAAAGATTAAGTCAAATTCTAAAATCGGGTTTATTTTTTGTAAACAAAAGACAATCTCATTCTAACATTTACATGGAAGAATAAACGAGGCAAGTAATATACAAGAACATCCTACACAAAAAATAGACAGAGGCCCATGCCCCGCTAGATAAATTATATTATTATTCAATTATATATATACACATAACTTATTATTCACTTATAATAAAACTGTAATACTTATTTTGTATATAAAATGTCAAATACTGCTATGATTTAAATCCTTTTTATCTCTTAAACTCATGTTGAAATGTAATGAGGCCTTTAACAGGTGATTAGGCCATGAAGACTCTGCCCTCATGAACAGACTAATGCCTTTATCATGGGAGTGTGTCCATTATTAAAGAACAACTTTGGCCCTCTTTTGCTCTCTCTACCCGATTCTTTCCCTTTCATCTTCCTCCATGATATGATGCAGCAAGATGGCCCTCACCAGATGCCAATCCCTCAGTCTTGGACTTCTCAGATAGCAGAACTATGATAAATAAATTTCTACTGTTTATAAACTACCCAGTCTTGGGTATTCTTTTATAGCAGCACAAAACAGACTAAGACATACATACATGTGCACACACACACAAACATAAACATACACACACAATTATACAATTCTGTTGCTCACTAAGTCATGAACAACACATTTTATTAATCATGTAGACAAATATAATACAAAGTGAAAATCTAACATAAGCATATAATTAGCTATATAACAAAGCTATGTTTGTAAGAGTATTAATGGCAGAGCAGTTAGGAAACAAGAGGTCATTCAAAAAGCACATATTGGAGAAACCATTGACTATAAAATAGAAGTAAAGAAAATCAAATCTCTATTTTACGCACTACCCAGATACCAATTCTGAAATGACAGATATGTTGGAATTATCAAAGACATCAAAACAGCTATTAAAACCAAGTTCCATGAAGTAACAGCAAACATTCTTGAATTAACTGGGGAGCTAAAAGTTAGTCAAAAAACAGAAGCTAGGGAAAAAAAGCTAAATGCTTTAAAACTGAAAATAAAATAACCCAGAAACAAAACAAACAAAACTAGTCACTGATTGGGCTCAATAGCAGAATAGAGTCAACAGAGAAAAGAATTGGTAATGTTAAAATCTGTAGAAATTGTTTAACCTGAGAAATAATCAGCAAAGACTATGAAATAAATAGAACTTCTAAGGTTTTGACACAATGTTATTATTAGATTCCTTGAAAAAAGAAGGCAAAAGTATTAATACGCAAATAGTATTTAAATAATGACTGAAAACCTCCCAAATTTGGTGAAAAACATATATTTTAAAATGAAAAACTTTAGCAAACTTCAAACAGGATAGACTCAAAGAGAACCATAGAAAAGTGCATCATAATCAAATCACAGAACACCAGAAATAAAGACAAATACCTTGAAAACTAAAAGACAAAAGCACATTACATATAGGTAAACAACTATTCAAAAATCTTGAGGATTCTCATCAGAAACCATGGAGGCCAACAGGCAGTTGAGATATTTCAAAGGACTGAAAGAAAAGGACTGTCAAGACAGAATTCCATATCTAGTAAAAATATCCTTCAGAAATAAATGAAAAAGTGCATTCTCATACGAAAAAAGAGTAACAAAGTTGCCAGTATAACTGCTCTGAAATAAATGTAAAGGCAGATCTTCAGCTAGAAGGGAAATATAACAGAGACAAATGTGAGCCCCCCCAAAATAAAGAAAAAGCAACAGAAATTGTACATTTCTGGGTTAATTTAATATGCTTATTTTCTCTTGTTAAATTCTGGGTTAATATAATATGCTTATTTTCTCTTGTTAAAATGTGCTTATTTTCTCTTGTTAAAATCTTGTTAAATTACAGTAATACTGACTGTAAATAAACTTTGAAAAGTTATATATGCATATTATAAACACAGTGTAACCACAATTTACAAAGAAATGCAGATTTACCACATCCAATAGATAAAATGAAATACTAAAAAAGTAATCCAATAATAAAACAGAAGGCAGAAAAGATAATTCAGAGAAATAAAAATAGAGAAGGGGGGAGACACAAAACAGACCATAAAATTGTAGACCCAGAGAGGAGTATTTTTGTTCATTTCGTGTTTGTTTGTTTGTTTTGTTTTTCATTTTCTAAGCCAGTTTGCACTCTCATCTGCCAATAAAACTTAATCATTTTCAGTTTCTGGGACCTGGCCAAAACAGTTCAGAAGCACTCAATCAGCCTGAGTTTATGACAGCACTTGAGTAGAGCTGGGTTAAATTTGTACTGTAATCCTCCAACTCCATGAAATGTATCAAAAAGTGAGTTACAACATGTTTGTTTAGGGTTGAGTCAGGCTTACTTTTTTCTGGAAAGTCATTCTGTTTCACAGCCTACACTGAAATCCCTCCATTTATACACCAATGCAAATCGCAAAGTGTGTATCATTGAATATAATTTACAATAGTACTCAGATTTGCAAACTTTTTCTCGTAGTCGTTCACCACAGTCCATGGCATTATAGGTTAAGAGAGGATAATGGGTCAGACTGCCTGGAAATATATTAATTATGTGACCTGAGGCAAATAGTTAAATTCTCAAAGCTTCAATTCTCTCATTTCCAAAGTGGAGCAAAGAATAACTTCTATCTGATTTCTTGATAAAAGGATGACATAGATAATACATTTAAAATGATCAGCAGACTGACTGGAACATAGTGAGTGTTCAGCAAATGTTATTCGTAAGTTTTATGACAAAGAAACTCAGGCGGAGTGAGTCTAAGACACACACCTATACAAAAATGGAATTGTTTCTAACTCAGATTTTCTTAGGTTTAATCATAGTTATTATATCTTTTTCTGCTTAATCCTCATATTTAGTCATTATTTGTGCTCTCACAATTTTCAGGTACTGAATAATCACATAGTTTAGACCACCAACTGCAAAACTGTATTGATGGTGCCAAAAATCTCAGCTCCACACATATCAGTTGTGCACTGTTGGGTAAATTACTTAAAGTCATGCTTCCTAGGTTGCTTTGTCTAAAAAATGTAGATCATGTTAACTATGCTTTTATGGGAATTGAGAGTGTGTGTGTGTGTGTGTGCGCGCGTGTGTGGATGCGTGTGTGCATATAGTTTAGAATAGTACCTAGCACTTTGAATAATTTAAAAAATGGGAACTATTTTATTATTATTATTTATCTTTTATTTTAGATTTGTGGCCAGTGTTTGCAACTATGTAACATATTCACTGAAAGCAGAAATTATATCTTATACTTTTCATTACTCCCTCATTACCTTAATACTGGTGATTACAAATCATTTAATCACTAAATATTTATTGATCTGCATCAAGAACTTGATTCACCGGTTACTGAATAGTTCATTACACATAAGGACAATAGATCTCAAAATATTTATTTTTACTTCTTAACCCTAAGGAAATCATAGGATGGTCTTAAAATCATTTCCTAGATCTATATCTGTGTCATATTCGCCCTTAAATCAATATTCTACTTCTTTGAATTCCAACATTAAAACTTTGTCCCAGTGCTATTTCACAATTCACTTTTCAGTCTTCTTCAAACTCTCATTCCCTGAAATTACATTACCTCAATTCTGTAAAATTAAGTAATACATTCCTCTAAAATTTTATAGTTTGTTATTAACAGTGAGGAAAGCTTAGGAATAAAAGAAATGCCTTTCTTGAGAATTTAGAGAATAGAGAATAGTAAGTTTAAATAAATAAATGTCCTTCTAATTTCACATACATATATACATATACACACATGCACACACATACACACAGGAAAGATTTTTCTATAAGAAATTAAACTATAGTCAATTTTTTTCTGCAAGAAACAGCTCGTTTGAGAGATCTTAGTAGTGAAGCTGGTAAAGTGGAAAAACTAAATTTATATCTCACAACAGAGACTGGATGTTGTTAAAGCCCAGAATGAATTATTTGCTCCTGGCAGCTATTTCTTACAGGTGGAATCAGAGCTTCTCAAAGCTTAACAAGAAACCTTCCAAAAGTAGTGAACTTGGGCAAGTTCATATGCTACGACTCCAGAGGAAAACATAGAGAAATAGTGAAAGGAAAGCCTTAAGCTGTAAAATCACCTGCCAGAGCAAAAATCCTGTTCTATCATTGCAGATAGAAAAGCAAAGCAAGCTCATTTTTCCCCCAGTTTACGATTGCATTCACTTGGAGAAAGCAAGGGAATATAGGGGCTTAGAGAATTAGAGTATGGGTCTTATTAAAATAACATTTAGGTGGAAGAAAATGTCTTTACCTTGAAAAATGCAGTGATCACAACCTAAGAAAACATTAAGTATCTATTTTCCTTGGGGGAAGAGAACCATGTGCTTATAAAAAGGTGGCTTGACACTTGAGAGGAAAAAAATAAAGACTAACAACCTACGCAACGATTCTATCAAACACTTATAAGAGAAATATGTCTAATTTTTGCTGTAACTCTCAAAGACACACAAATTACTTTTACATGCTCTGTGACAATAATTAAAGCCAAAACATCTAAATAAGGAGGGATAGGTTAGTCAATAAATAGCAAATCAAATCTTAATATAAGGCAAACAGTGAAGAATATATGTAGGGAAACACAAGTCTGTAAAGTTAGGGACTTTAGTTTTTCCACATAAGTTTTCTGACACTGTCCAGTGCTATAGAATTAGATCATACATATATATATATAGTCTTTTTCTCAAAAATAATGGAGACAATTATCTTCCTTCTCACCTTGCCCTAACTGGACAGCACTATTTCCCCTTTCTGTAAATCTATCATTAGCATTATGAGCTATTACTTTATCTTTCTGAAACATGGCATATGCAAGCTAAAAATCCCACAGAAAGGTCAGTGAAATGAAAAAAGAATGTGTTTTGTTAAAAATCCCTTGGACTAGCATTTTAAGTTAAAAATAAGGATTTTTGTTGTTTCTGTTCCTCATAGAAGTACATCTCAACATATCCCCAATTCATGCTTCCACAAATATCATAGGCTGCAATGTGAACTGTCAGTGAAGTTGTTTGCTTTTTTCTTTCAATTTTTCTCCTTCCTTTTGACAGCTCACAAAGCTTTGCTATAGGTTGTCCCTTTATAAATTTTGCACCTGCATGGACAACTTCTTCTTCTTTATCATAACCACTGTTTGTCAGCAATCAGAACTGCATAAACATGGTATTACTTTAGATGACTCTTGGTGTGTCTGACAAGAGCCAAACTACTTATTCTCTTATATTTTATCTCTTGTTCTGGAAGAATAAAAGAAAGTTTTCGCTCTCAATCAGTGTCAGTTTCTGCACTACATATTCACTGAATTTATTCTTTTTCCAGTATAACTTTTCCAAATTAAAACAAAAATTTTATTTCACTCTATCTGCACTAGGCATAATATTATTTAATAAGTCTTCAATAATTTTCAGGCTTTAGTCTGATAACATGATACCTAAGTATGCTGGTCCTTTAAGTGATTCTAATTCTTTACCATAATATATGCTTTAAAGCATGTCATCTCTTAAGAATTATTGAAAGATGTTTCCTAAAGAAAGCAGAAATGAGATAAAATAAAATGAGAAAATTATTACATGACCTTTATTTCTTGGCCAATTCATTCAATAAATATTTACTTATTGAGTCAATTATAACATATAGTATGTTAAAAATTTGCCATATAAATGTGAAGAAGTTATAATTAAAAACATCAATTAGCTGATGTTTTTATGGGGAGTAAGACATAAGAGGAAATATTTTCTAAGTAGAGGATGGAATGGGAATGGTAGCTATGAATGAAACTCCTTGTGAGTATTGGGTCTAGGAACACTTTCAGAAGGTAAATAAAATGTTCACGCAGCAGTAGAACAGCAAAACATCTCACACTCCACATCTCTGCAGTGGCTGTGAGAATGGCAGCCCCGGTTCTTGGTGTGGCTTGCCACTGCTGCAGAGGGCAATACAGACCTTGGTCTCAAGGAACTTTGGTTGTGTTTTGACCTGTCTGGTAGCTCTTTGAGGAATCAGCTCAGGGACTTGGGTTTGTTGTTACAATCTGATTCTAAAGTTTGTATGGAAAAGTAAGAGACTCGACGAGCCAACACAATACTGATGAGCAAGAACAAGGATGGAGGACTCATCTGATTTAAGGACTTACCATGAAGCCCAGACATGACCCACACAATATATAAAGAATATCTGACAATGAAGCAAAGGCAATTCAATAAAAATGAGTCTTTCGAACAATTGGTGCTAGAACAATTGAACCTCTGTCTGCAGAAAAATAAACCTAGACACAAGCCTTACACGTTTTGCAAAAATTAACTCAAAATGTATTGTAGATCTAAATGTAAGATGCAAAGCTATAACTTGTAAAAGAAAACATGGGAGAAAATTTATGTAACTGTGAGTTTAATTATATAGCAGTAAAAGTGTGATTCATGAAAGAAAAAAATAGAAAGTAGACTTTATAAAATTTTTTAAAATTATACTTTGAAAAGACACTGTTAAGAGATTGAAAGACAAGCCACAGACTGAGAAAAAAGTGTTTTCTTCGGGAGGCTGAGGCAGGAGAATGGCGTGAACCCGGGAGGCGGAGCTTGCAGTGAGCCGAGATTGCACCACTGCACTCCAGCCTGGGCGACAGAGCGAGACTCCGTCTCAAAAAAAAAAAAAAAAAAAAAAAAAAAAAAAAAGTGTTTTCTATACTTACATCTAGTAAAAGACTTGAATATAAAATATACACCTATTGAAACACACAATAAGAAAAAATGTTAATGGGCAAGAGATCTGACCTCAGCAACGAAGATTTTTGTATTGCAAATAGGGATATAAAAAATTAAGCTCAGGCCGGGCGCGGTGGCTCACGCCTGTAATCCCAGCACTTTGAGAGGCCGAGGCAGGCAGATCACGAGGTCAGGAGATCGAGACAATCCTGGCCAACATGGTGAAACCCCGTCTCTACTAAAAATACAAAAAATTAGCCGGGCGTGGTTGCGGGCTCCTGTAGTCCCAGCTACTCGGGAGGCTGCGCCAGGAGAACGGCGTGAACCCGGGAAGCGGAGGTTGCAGTGAGCCGAGATCGCGCCACTGCACTCCAGCCTGGGCGACAGAGCGAGACGACTCTGTCTCAAAAAAAAAAAAAAAAAAAAAAAAAAAAAAAAAAAAAAAAATTAGGCTTAACATCATCTATAATTAAAGAATCTCAAGTCAAAACAATAAGTTACCACTATGCCTATTAGAATGAACATTTTAAAGTTGACAATACCAATTACTAGCAAGAATGTGGACCAAAAGAAATTTCAATTAATTGCTGATGGCAATGCAAAATGGTACAGCCATTTTTGAAAACCATTTGTTAATGTCTTACAAAGCTAGACATAGTCTTCTCAGATAATCCAGCAATCACACTCCATGATTTTTTTAAATTTTATTTTAAATTCTGAGATACATGTGCTGAATGCGTAGATTTGTTACAAAGGTATACATGTGCCACGTTGGTTTGCTGCACCTATCAACCCATCATCCAGGTTTTAAGCCCTGCATGCATTAGATATTTGTCCTAATGCTCTCCTTCTCCTTTTCCCCGGCCCCCGACAGCCCCAGTGTGTGATGTTCCCCTCCCTGTGTCCATGTGTTCTCATAGTTCAACTCCCACTTGTGAGTGAGAACCTGTGGTGTTTGGTTTTCTGTTCCTGTGCTAGTTTGCTGAGGATGATGGTTTCCAGCTTCATCCATGTCCCTGCAAAGGATATGAACTCATTCTTTTTTATGGCTGCATGCTCCATGATTTTCACCAACTGATTTGAAAACTTACATTTACAACAAAAGCTGCACGTAAATACTTATAGCAGCTTTATTCATACGGGCAAATGAGGAAGCCAACAAGATTTCCTTCAATAAGTGAATGAATAAAAAAATTTATGATGCATCTGTAGAGCTGATATTATTAAGTGATAAAATGAAGTGAAATATGAATCCATAAAAGACATTTTTGAATTTTAAATGCATATTTCTATATGAAAAAGTCAGTTTGAAAGGGCTACATATTGGATAATTACAATGGTTTAATATACTGGAAAAGGCAAAACTGTAACAATGGACAAAAGGTGAATGGATGCCAGGGTTTGTAATTTTTCTGTGAATCTCTAGCTATTCTAAAATAAAAATTTTATTTAAAAAATTAGAAGTTTTATATTATATCAAGAATTTTCTGTTAGGAATGGAAAAAAGTGCCCATGGTAATCAAGCCTGCCATTTTGTTTGAAGTTCATGGTTTCAATTCTTATCATTCAAGTGTTCAGCTTTTGGATTAAAAGACTCCTCAACTGTCCCAAGTAAAAATGTGGACATGGTTGATGGAAGTAAGATGTTAATAAAGTAGTCATTATTACCTTAGCCTTTAAGTCCACTTGAATAAATCAACTGAAAACTAGCCAAATTTTGGAAAGGGGAGATGAAAACTGACAGTAAAATATTCTGAGCAAACATATTATTGTAAGAAGAAAGGAATGCATATTGATTTAGATAAGGGAGTGTTATTCAGAGAAAATGAGAGATATTAATATTTTCTTTTAACAGTGGGACTTCAGCAGGAAGAAAATATTTTTATAATTTGACTCAGTAAAAAGAAGACATAAAAAAAGAGGTACAGAATTGGCAAACTGGCATGGGTTCACAAATGATGAACCTTTCCTTGCATCTCATTTTACCTGGAGGTAGTTCTGATGGGATGTTAGATGTTTAAATGAGGTAATTCATATTATTAGAGATAAAATAATGGGAATATATAACGAAATGCACCTTTACATATATACTTTTATTCATTACAATTTTATTTTTTAAATAACCTTTGGAAGGGGTAAGAAATACAGGTAAAGATTAGTATTTATTGATATTTTAAGTATTTGTGTGAGTTATTCAAATTAGCATTAAAAGGAGAAAATGTTACATTGATTATTGGAAGATAAAACCAAATTAAATTATATACTTGTGGCCTCAAGATTGAAATTAGTTAAACACATATTAGAACAAGGCTTCTTTTGGATAAAATGTCCTTTGCCCATATAAATGATAATAGAATAAAATAAGTATCAGGGCAATTAACTAAACAGTAATAATTATTGACTGATCATATGTAAAATAAAAATGTCTTCTTTTATCAACAGTGTAGACAGGATTTTGGGAGGAAATTGTGAGGAACAAAAAATGTAATCCCAATAGGATGAACACAGCTTGTAAATAAAATATTGCTTTGAGTTTGTTTTCTTAAGATATTTTTGGATGTAGTAAATAATAATAATAAACAATGAGAACACTTGGACACAGGAAGGGGAACATCACGCACTGGGGCCTGTTGTGGGGTAGGGAGAGGAGGGAGGGATAGCATTAGGAGATATACCTAATGTAAATGACGAGTTAATGGGTGCAGCACACCAACATGGCACATGTATACACATATAACAAACCTGCATGTTGTGCACATGTACCCTAGAACTTAAAGTATAATAAAAAATATATATATAAAATATATTTTTGGATGTAATAAAGATTTACTGCTTGCAATATAAAGAAAACAAAGTCTTGTGGGTCTTTGTTAGCACAATTATTCCTTTTGTCCATCTTATTATACGAAAAGGAATATGGTCTGAAAAAAATATAGAAATTACTCAGTACTTGGTCTTTGTGAATTGTCAAAGCGTCAGAGCAAATATTGGAGAAGTTTTATTGCTTAAGTTCTTGTCTCTGCTTCTTGCTTTTGTCAAGACGGTCAGGTCCCCTTCACAAGAAGGCTATAAGTATAGAGCAGGAGGTCAACAAGCGATAATTCTAGGTTTTAGTTCAAAGAACACAGAAGAAATCTTTCATGAGCTTAGGAAAATTGGAGAAGTATACTTCAAGTAACTCGGGTTTCTGAAGCTCTTTTTTAGAAAATCAATAGCAATATCAGGCAGTACAACACTAAGAGAAATTTCTAAAGCATTTATGGAATTTTATATCTTTCAATAGAGAGCTTTGATTTTAAGTCTCTGTCCCGTTGATGCAATGTATTGATTTTCTTCCCATTGTTCATGAGGTCACTTTATTTTTATAAGAACACTACTACAATTTGTCTATCAATTCAGAGGGAAAAAGGTAAATATACAAATTATTGCCCAGAAAAACTTCACTCTGTAAAAATAAAAAGAATATAATCTATGTTTTCAGACTTTATGTCTACTCTGTATATTTGTGACTCATAAAGCATTGTGTGGTCTGGAAATCATTACTTTTATTGTTGTTTCAGGCTCAATAGCAAGCAATACACACTAGTACAAGAAAAGAGAGTCTAGAAATTAAAGGCATGTTTCTTGCCCTAAGTTCTGCCCTTCTCTTCAGCTGAAGGCAATTTTGACGCAATAAATAATAATTCTTCATGTACAATTTAAATTGTTAATATATTTTTGACTCCCTATCTAAAAAAGAATTAACAAGCTCCTGGCCTAAATCACTCCTATTTTATAAACCCAGAACCACAGAATACATTTCTTTGGGACTTATTTATTCTTAGTCCCTCTTCCCAAGAACTAAGAAATGTTGACTAAGTTCTACCCTATGCCCTGTCTCACATTCCTGTTCTACTTTCTTATGACCAGTTTGAGACTGTAATATGTTTTCTACTAACTGGAAAATGGTAAGGACAGCCTTGCTTTTAACTTGACCATCCTGTTCTCTGGTGGTCTTTCACTAGCACCTTTAACTTTCTGCTGACATTTGTTATCTCTTAAAAGAGGTGTGGTGTGAAGATAATGAAGGTCACATACACAATGACCATAGCTTCAAAATTAGTTTTGGCATTTAAAAGTTTTAATTTAGCCTAGAAGTGTCAGATGAGTTACATTTCTTCATATTGATTTTTTACTTTTACGTAGTGATTAAATGAGTTCAGTTTTGAAGGAGTAAATATTTTATGGAATTGTCCAATTTATATAGTTTATTAAAATAATGTTTCTACATTTGGGCATACATAAAATTTTTAGATGTTCTTATTAATTTGAAATATGAAAGTGAAGGCATATTTTAAGGCATTTTTAAATTTTAAGTGGTACAATGTTTTCAAATGACAAAAGGATAAAGAGAAAAAATGTTCATAAATATCTCAACTAGAAGTAATAATTTTAAATGATAGATTTTGTTGGCATATTTGTTTGTTTAGATGACACAAATCTGGAAAACATTGAATATATATTTTTGTAAATGGCTATTTTCACTTAACAATCTATTGTACTACATGTCAGTAAAACAGTTTCTGAATTTTACTTTAATTACAATTTTAAATTTATATGGATATTACATAATTTCTGTAACTCATATATTTCTAGGCACTTAGTTGATTGTCAAGTTTCCACTTTAAATAATAATGCTGCAATATATTTGGTTTACATAAAAGGTACCCAACTTCTCTGATTATTTTGATGTTATTATGGACAAAATTATGTTTCCCAAAATTCATATATTAAAGAAGAAACTAAAACTTCTGGTACTTTGAGACTGTACTAGCCTCAAGAAACATGAGAAAATAAATGTTTAGATTTTAAGCCATTCATTCTGTGGTATTTTGTTATGGTACCCCTAGGAAATTAATACAGGTGCATTTCCAGAAATATACTCACCGCATCAGCGCTTAGGAACTCTGAAATTTTGAATTCACATTCACATTCTGCTCTCCATAAGAAGCATGAAAGTTCCTGCTTTATTATGCCCTCACAAACAGTAGTTAATAATGTGTTAAAAAGCAAAAATAGAGGGAAGGGAAGGAGGTAGTGATGAGGGAATAGAGGGCTAGAGAGAGGGAAGAGAAAAAAACAAAGGCATTGCTTTAAAAACAGAGTTTAACAATGAATAGAGACAGAAAGCAGTTTGGCATGAATTCTATCTTTCATCTGATAAATTAATTCCATTTAATTTATTAAATAAATATATTTTATTAATAATATGGCCCAAAGCAATATTTTTTCTAATGTTGAAAACATGCAATAACTACTGGTTACTCATCAATAGAATGTAGGGCAAGGATTTATGCAGATTTCAGTTCCTAATAATTACAAACTGCAGAATTTTTAGAGGACCTCAGAAAGGTAGTAAATATTATGTGACTTTTTATTATAAATTTTAGCAGGCAAACAAGCAATATTTTCCTGTTCAAGGATAACCAGTGGAAAATAAATATGTAAGAAAAGAATGCTTTGCTTTGTAGTGTACTGAATTATAAGCAGTACTTTCCCAACACTATGAGAATTTGATAAATTTTCACACCTACATTTTTGTGAAAAAAATCTGTGATCGAAGGCAATGAAGTAGTAGAGAATGGGGGAAATTAACTAGCCAAGAGTAGAACCTCTATGATAGAAGACATTTTTTAAAATATAAACAAACTTTAAATTTTTGTAAAATAATTAATATTGCCATTTCTCATTTTCCTAAATGTCTCTCAAATGTCATTGGTTTTGCAATTTCAAACTAAACTTAGTAATTAAATTTTATGCTGACAATGTAATACAACTCCTAATTTTACAAAATCAACAATAGAGTAGACATATTTTAATGAGTCTTTGAATTTCAAAAGGCTTGCTTAGGGGAGGATCTCTTTATAGTCAAAAAATGATAAATGCTGTTAATCATTTATCATTTAATTTAATATTGTTAATTTAATATTGTGTTACACAAACTCATTTTCCTATGTGTTATGGGGATAACTAGAAGATACTGCACTAATATTAACAATATGATAGTCCTGAGACATGTTAATGATATGACTTTGTTTTCTTCATAGATGAAATAAGGCAATTAATTTTCATTTTTCAAGTGACTACTATGCCCAAGAGTAAGAATTGCATATAT
The DNA here is from genome assembly GCF_029281585.2 of Gorilla gorilla gorilla. NCBI lineage: Eukaryota > Metazoa > Chordata > Mammalia > Primates > Hominidae > Gorilla > Gorilla gorilla. The sequence goes on along the minus strand of NC_073232.2, from coordinate 59,388,123 downwards.
TTTTGTCACTTTCCAAAGTGAAATAAGATTTCCAATGAAAAATATTAATTTACACCATTATTGATTTAAATCACTGCATTTAGTTTTAATTATACATACCCTGAAGTTATAGGATAGATTTCATCACCTGTGTTTTTTGTCTTTAACTCAAAATATGCTTATGCTTATTCTTATGCTCAAAATATGCTTATGCTTACACTACATCTAGTAAATATTTTTACATGAAATATTTTTACATCATGGTGATACATGAAAAGGACCTCAAAACCAAATTAATTTTAGAAAATCCTAGACAAAAATAAGTTAACCATTTTTTTCTTGAAGAAATTCTCAGAAGCACTATTTGTTAAATTTCATTGTAAATCCCCAAAGAAGGTATAGACACTTCAATATTTGCCAAAGGCCAGACTGATAATGTCAATAATTATAGGTTGGTGCAAAAGCAGTTGCGGTTTTTGCTATTAAAAGTAGTGACAAAAACTGCAATTACTGTTGCACCAACTTAATATCAAATGAGATTTTGGTCCTAAGGCATTTAAAGCTGTGTTGTTCTATTTACATCGCCTAGAACATAGCTCTAAGTTCTATAGTTCTGTATTCACTCCCATTGTTATTATTGTGGTTTTGACGCTACTTACCTTATTGCTGCACTATTATGACAGTTCTGCAAACATTCTCCTCTACTGAAATAAATTATCCCCACAAACTATCTTTCTAAAATCAGATCTCATCAAGTAGGCTTTGAAATCTTGAACGAATATTCTCAGTTTAACATTTGACATCAGTGTAACATGCATCTATTATCTTTAGCAGTAGTATCTATACATACTCTACCCTTAACAGACCCTATATGTGGGCCCTTATGTTCATTAATGTTTCCCTAATGGCACAATAAACTTTCATACCTTTGTGATTTTGTTCAGAAACACCACTACCTCACTTGTATTCTCATATTTTAGGGATTAGTTGAAACATAACTTAGTAATATCTTTAGTTTAATTTCTCCTTTTGAAGTAATTGATTTATCAAATGTGTTCTTCTAGTAGTTTATACTTTCATTCATCACATAAAGTACCACAGAGGTACATGTGTCTCTCTTAGTGCACTATAGCAGTATACCAGCCAGGAGACATATCATATTTCAGGGAAAAGTGATATCTTCAAAAGACACCTAGTTCATGTGGTATATTTTTTAGTATGTTGCAAAAGCATATTCCTTATCTCTAAATTCTAGTTTCACCTGCTATCATCTCCTATAATTTGATATGAGATTGCTATCAATAGAAAGCAAACTCTGGCTGAGTAATTGTAGTAGAAAGATTTGGATTTAGAGTGAGGGGATGAAGAATAAATCAGAGTGAAGTTATGATCACACTAGTTGGTTTATTTATTAGATGCTTACTGATTGTTAGGCATCTTGCTAAGCACTCTATATACACTATCATGTTTATTTCATGATGTATTTCATGTTTATGAACGATAGAAAGGCAAGAGAGCAGTAATAAAAGATGAAATAAAAAGGCATCTTATTTACATTTCAGAATGTTTCCCAATCCAGGTCCTACATTCACATAGCAATATGCATTTTGAACTTACTATGCTAAGAACTAGAAATGCAAAAATGAATAAGTACTATGTCCACTTTCATAGAGCATGCAAACTAGTGTTTAATGAATTGTTGTAAAAGATGTCCACAAAAATGCCATGAGTGCCATGAATGACCATAGAATTCTGACTATTAGACTTGAATTGTGTCCTTCTCCAAAAATAAAAAATATACTGATATTCTAGACATCAGTACCTCACAGTGTAATCTTATTTGGAAGTAGGGTCATTGCAGATATAACTAGCTAAGTAAAAATGAGATATAACTGGAGTAGGGTGACTACTTAATGCAATATGTTTGATGCCCTAATAAGAAGATGAGAAGGAACACAGGGACACAGCACATAAAGGAACAACACCATGTGACAAAGGAGGCAGAAATTGAAGTTCTGAAGCTGCAAGCTAAGAAACAAAGGATCTCTAGCAAATCACCAGAGGCCAGAAAGAAATGAGAGAGTCCTCACCTATGGGTTTCAGAGAAACCATGACCCTGCTGATACCTTGATTTCAGGATTAAAGTATTTCCAGAACTGTGAGAAAATATTAATAAATTTTTGTTTTCCTTTGTCATTCAATTTGGAGTATTTTATTACAGCATACCTAGAAAACTAATATGCTCACATAAAAATGACAATTTCCATATTTGAGCTAGCTTATGAAATATTACTAAAGCAGTAATGTTAGTTTTCTTTGAAAATAGACATTCTTGTCAGAAAACAGGTGGAGAGCAATTTGTGGAGCAAGTAACTGATTTGTTTGGCAGATTTTTGTTCATTTACAGTTTTTTTTTCTAACTTATATTTTAAGTTCAGGAGTACATGTGCAGGTTTGTTACATAGGCAAACTTGTGTCATGGGAGTTTGTTTTACAGATTATTTCATCACCTAGGTATTAAGCCTAGTATCCATTAGTTATTTTTTGTGATCCTCTCCGTCCTTCCACCCTCTGCCCTCTGATAGGACCCAGTGTGTTATTCCCCTCCATGTGTCCATGCGTTCTCATCATTTAGCTCCTACTTATAAGTGAGAACATGCAGCACTTGGTTTTCTGTTATTGTGTTAGCTTGCTAAGGGTAATGGCCTCCAGCTCCATCCATATCCCTGCAAAGGACATGATCTTGTTGTTTTTTTTATGGTTGCCTTGCATTCCATTGTGTATATGTACCAGATTTTCTTTATCCAGTGTATCATTGATAGACATTTAGGTTAATTCTATGTCTTTGCTATTGTGAATAGTATAGCAATAAACATGTGTGTGCATTTGTCTTTACAATAGAATGATTTATATTCCTTTGGGCATATATCCAGTAATGAGATTGCTGGGTCAAATGGTATTTCTTGTTGTTGTTGTTGTTGTTTCAGACAGAGTTTTGCTCTTGTTGCCCAGGCTGGAGTGCAATGGTGCAATCTCAACTCATCGCAACCTCTGCCTCCCAGGTTCAAGCGATTATCCTGCCTCCGCCTCCCAAAGTAGCTGAGATTACAGGTGCCTGCCACCATGCCCAGCTAATTTTTTTGTATTTTTAGTTGCGACAGGGTTTCACCATGTTGGCCAGGCTGGTCTTGAACTCCTGACCTCAGGTGATCCACCCACCTCGGCCTCCCAAAGTGCTTGGATTACAGGTGTGAGCCACGGTGCCTGGCCAGTATTTCTATCTTTAGGTCTTTGAGGAATCACCACACTGTCACACTGTCTTCCATAATGGCTGAATTAATTTACACTCCCACCAACATCAGCATTCCTTTTTCTTCACAACCTCACCAGCATCTGTTATTTTTTGACTTTTTAATAATAGTCATTCTGACTGGTGTGAGATGGTATCTCATTATGGTTTTGATTTGCATTTCTCTAATGATCAGTGATGTTGAGCTTTTGTCATGTTATTGTCGACTGTCTTCTTTATTTTCTAGAAAGAGGAACTCTATTAAGGTATAATGTATAACAACTCCGTTACAACAGATAAGAGATCACATAGCATATGCCATAAAGAAAATTTGCTCTGCCTCTTGTTGTTTGTTCAATGATTTTTCAGGCAATCTAGCATTAACAATGAAATTATATTACAGTAATTGACTGTATAGATTTTCTTTCTCATCTTATTACAATCTTAATGGTTATTGACATAGAGTATGTCCTTTAACTTCAACATTACACATCAACCAAAAATCAGCTTGGGCACTAAAAGGCATATTTAATTCCAAGGACTCAGCACCACATATCAGCTCTGTTGGTAATTACAAAATGTTCTACTTATCAAAATACTCAACAATTGAGCAATGTAAGTCCTGTGTTATATATCTTACCCCAAAATACCTACTTAGATCTCCACATCTTCAATTTCTTTGAAATGCTTACATAAGTAGAGATTATTTTGTTTGAACTTTTATTGATTGGGAGTATTTTTTATCTGTATTTTCTTCTCACCAAAAAAAGAAAACATGTTTTGCTGCAATTTGCTTTACCCATAATGTGAAAGCATATTTTAGAAAAACTGTAACAGAAATAGAATTAAGATGCAAAAAGCAGATTTTTTGGAGGTAGTTGACTTAGTTGCTTCATGTAACAAGTTTAAAGATTTTGTGTTATTCAATAAGCAATTTCAGGGATCAGTCCATTTTAGAAAATGATACACTCCTAAATTATTTATTGTTTTTAGTTTAATAATCTGTTAAACTTTTGAGAAGCAGTGTTATCAATATTTCATTGTTTTTGACTACCTGGCTGATATATTTATTAGGCTGTTGCAAATCTTACTCCTTCTCTTCTCAATACTCACATTGATTTGTAAGTACCAGCTGGTTATCTTTCTATCTTAGTAATCAGAATTTCTATAGTATGTTTTCTTTCCTATAGTTTCAGCTATGTTAGAATATTTAAAAACTGCTTTATGAGATTCAGTCTGTGAAGTTTGAGAGGCTTTTGCTTTTTAGACTAAAAAGTATGTGTTTTATTTATCTTGCCATTAATCAATGCAAGCACATATGGTAAGTATTCATGGGCACCTACTTGCTTGATAACTTTTATACAATTATTAGACTCCAACTGACATTTTGTGTTACTTTGCCTTCTTATTTATGCTTTACATTAACCTTTGCTTTCCAGTATGATTTGTTTATTAGAGATCTGCTTACATTACTGGATAGCCCTAGTATATTTTATCTGTCAATTCTTAAGCAATCAAGTAACCATGATGAAACAGGAAACAAATTATTTTAATAGCATAGTATCACACCCTTTTTGAAATAAAATTTTACAGTATCTTTGCTTAAAAAGTTCTATCTGCTCCTTAGTCTTCCCCAAAGTGCCACCAGTAAAATTAAAACCTGCCATATTCAGGAAATAGCATAATTCAGAAACTTTAAATTTCTTTCCATACGATGATGACATAAAGAAAAGGTCTTTCTTGCTTTACTTGAGTATTGCTTTAGTTTTGGGTATGATGTGCATTGTACACTCTGGTATGGTTTATCAATACCAGCTATTTAAGGCAATATATACGACAAAGAAGCTGGATATACACTTGTTGTAGTATATGATGTCAAGGTTTATTCATTTATATGATCTCACTTAGCTTTCTAATTGCTACACTATGTGTTGAACGTAGAAGTGAAAATTCAGTTCAAAGACTTTTTGTCAAGTTTAATTTGACTAATTTATATGATTGGTGTAGAACATTTCCATCATCCCAAAGAGTTCTGTCATTTCTGTCAGTCCTTTACCGCTGCCCTATGGCCCCTGCTTTCTAGCACTTTGTTTTTGCCCTTTCTAGAATTTATATAAAATGAATCAAACTGTATTTGGTGTTTTGTATCCGAAATTCTTCACTTAGAGTAATGTACTTGAGAGACATCTATTTTGTTATGTCAGTACGTTATTCTTATTTATTGCTGAGCAGAATTAATTATTTCACAGTTGTCTGGATTAAATATATATACATATATACTATATTTATTATTATACACATATCTTTTAAATCACCTGTAATAATTGTAAGGAAATATTTTATGTGCCTTTTTATGTGACTTCCTTTAATATTTTCTGTAAATATGTTTGCTGAAATATTTTATATTAGACAAATATATTCCTATTTAATGGATTATATGCTATATTTTGAAGAAAAATATTTCAACACTATTTTGTAAAAATATTAATGAAATAATGAAATATTGGCAAATGATGACATTTACTAAATAATGTATCATTATTTTTTACCCTAGTCTAACACTAAATATAATAAAATTGTTTAAATTAATTAGAAATTCTTGTATTCACCTATAGTAAAAGTGCAGGTAACATTCTTTATTACTAGGAGATAAATTCATTGAATCTGTTTTTATTTGAATATATAATTAAAATCTTGTTATAAATATTCAGCAGGCTTAGATTCTCATGCTATATGGCTGAGCAATTTTAAGAAATGGTTTTATAAGATAAATAGATAATATTGAAATGCCTATCTGTAAGTGTATACTGGTATTTCCACTATCTAACACACTAAATGTGTGTAATTCTTCTAAAACCTAGGAAATTATTTTACTAGAAAGACTTCTACCCTATATGACAATATCCTCTGGGAAAATGCAAATGAATTTTTTTTCCCCAAGTAAAACATAGAAGTTTCACAGGATACTGACTAGCTTTTACTTTACATACAGTGTTCTTAAACTTCAATATTCGAGTTTTCAAATTTCACTAAATTAAAGAGAGATAGCTCAATGCAACAGCAAAGAAATTGAAAAATGTATGAAGTAACTTATTAAAGCAAATCAAGAAACTAAAGTTCTACATAACTTTGACACAAGAATTCCTATGTAATTTGAGATTGCTTAGCATGTTATTAATCAGTATGGCTCACATTACTCTCAGGGTATTGCTTAACTTATTACTGTTACAAAATTACATATGTACATAATAATGAGTCATAAATATAATAATAAACATAGCAGGGCATCATTGTCATACATGTCTAAAAAGGGTGTAATATTTTTGGAAAATTCCTATGACAAAGAGTTAGACAAATTTTCTTGCACAGAACAAGTAACATTTACTTATGTGCCATTTTGAAAAACTATCAGAAAAAATTGAATATACATGTATGTTTTCATATGAGCAAAGTATTAGAGAAGAAATGGCTAGCTTTCAATGTTCATATTAGTAGACTGAAGCTATATAATTCTCACAGCTTCCATAAAAACAAAAGAAGATTATCAAATTATTAACTTCTTTACATCATTAAAATGTATAAAACTAATAAATCATATCCTGGCTTATTTTTCATTGTTAATTCATATGTGTATATATATATTTTTCTATTTCCATATCCAAATTAAATTGCAGAAGTGGATTTATCAGATAAATCATCATTTTCCAGATAAACGGTCTTCTTCTAAATATTTTACTCAATACCTAAGATTTTCTAATTTTATTTCCCTGATATTTTTCAATTTTTTTATATATACATATATAAAACTATATATAAATATATATATTTGTTTATGGAATTTCACCATTTCTAGTACTCTTTTTCAAAATCTGCTTTAAAAATGTATAGTGATTTATAGCTGATGAATTGAGACATTTTTGTTTCAGGTTGGTATTGTATTATCCTAGTTGTTATTTTTAGATACTCAACCGACTTTCATTGATCGCTTACAGCAGAATGGTCAGAAACATCCCACCTATAATATTTTAAATTTACATTTCTCATTGATTTTGTGCTAATGTATTGAATTAATGTATTTGTTGGATTTATTCATACTTTTCATCTTACGCCATTCAGTGAACAGCTACTATATATAAATTTTATAAACTCTGTATAGCAAAAGTAGGGCCTACTCATGTAAGATAAAAGAGAGATACAGAAAATTTTGTTCGAACAGTGCTTCCAAATTTCTTGAGATTTATGACCAAATATGAAGTCATTATAGTTGATATTTACAGCATTTTTTGTTCTTACACTGAAGGAAATGCATATAATTATTTTGTTTCTCTGTCATTTCCCATGTTTGCTAAAAGATAAATCCCAAATTTTATTTAAATAAATTTCCTTCAGAATGTAACAGGGTCACAGGGACTGTACTTGTATAAAGAGAATATGCTATTAAGATTTAGTCTTCTGCAGCTAATCATTTTTATATAAAATGTGACGAGAATTTTTCCAGGAGCTTTTATGCAACTGACAATTCAGACTGTGACTGTATATGTGAGAACATGGCAAAAAATAATCTCCACTCAATGTCTTTCATATCTTGGAACTGATTCTTAACAATAAAGCCTCATTTAACATGCTTTGTGAGCAACTCTATCCAGTGATTTAGAATTTATTTTCTGTTTCAAATGGTTGCTTAGTGCTTATTAGGAGAGGTCTAAAATGCTGTACATTCCTAGCATAAAATCTTATGGGTAAGTTGCTTATCAGGAGAGGTCTAAAATGTTGTAGAATCCTAGCATACAATCTTCTGGGCAGGAAGACCATGGCTGAGGTATCAAGTAATCCGAACTGCCAATTCCACCTGTATTGTTCCTTGCTCACTTCCTTCATGTTCATTTAATTCACTAACTTCATTTCTCCAATCTGTTATCTAATACTTTGTCCACCTGTTTTACTTCACTTTTGCACCCTGCCTTAAATTGCCCAATACTCACCAATGAGAGACATAAGTGAGTCCCTTTCACTTCAGTCTAAGTTATGAGCTTTGACTCTGGAGTGAGGGCCTGTCTTGACTTAGAAATGATCTAAAGACTTCCAGGGTGTGATGAATCTGCTAAGCCTCCAACCTGTCTTTTACTCTGAATGCTATTGCTTTAGCTCAGAATACACAATGTGAAGCTTAAAATTCTTCAATAATTAAGGACATAATTTCAAGAAAATAAAGACAATAAACCACTAGATGAAGGGAAAGCCCAATTCCTGTTGCAATGCTTAGTAGTGGTCATGCTAACTGGAGTAAGACGATATCAAATTGTGGTTTTGATTTGCCATTTTTTTATGATTCCTGATGTTGAGCATTTTCCACATACCTGTTGGACATTTGTATATATTCTTTTCAGAAATACGTATTTAGATCACTTGCAGACTCTTTAATGGGATTGTTTGAAATTTTTCTGGTGAGTTGTTTGAGTTTTTTGTATATTCTGGATATTAGTTTTTTGGCGATGAATATTTTGCAAACATTTTCTCCCATTCAACAGGTCGTCTCTACTATGTTGGTTATTTCCTTTCTAGTGCAGTAACTTTTTAGTTTAATATAGTTTTAATTGCCTATTTTTGTTTATTTGTATGTGTTCTAGGGCATCTTAGCTATAAAATGTTTGCTTAGACCAATGTCCTGGAGTGTTTCCCCTATATTTTCTTCTAGTAGTTGTAATGTTAACAGGTGATATGTCTCAGTCTTTAAGCCAGTTTGATATGGTTTTTTTATAGGTGAAATGTAGGAGTCTAGTTTCATTCTTATGCATATGGGTATCCAGTTTTCCAAGTAACATTTATTTTTATTTTTGAGATGGAGTCTTGCTCTATCGCCCAGGCTGGAGTACAGTGGCACAATCTCGGCTCACTGAAACCTCTGCCTTAGCCTCCCGAGTAGCTAGGATCACAGGCACCTGCCACCAAGCCCGGCTTAATTTTTGTACTTTTAGTAGAGCTGGGTTTTCAACATGTTGGCCAGGCAGGTCTTGAACTCATGACCTCAAGTGATTTGCCTGCTTCAGCATCCCGAGCTGCTTGTATTCAAGTAACATTTATTGAGGAGAGTATCCTTTTCCCAGTGTATGTCCTTGGTGCCTTAGTTGTAAATTAGTTGGCTTTTAAACCTCTGGTTTATTTCCCGGTTTTCTATTTTGTTCCATTAGTTTGTGTCTGTTTTTATACCAATACTATGCTATTTTGGTTCCTATAGCATTGCAATATATTTTGAAGTCAGATAGTGTGATGCCTCTAGCTTTGTTCCTTTTGCTCAGGATTGACTTGGCTATTTATGCTCTTCTTTTTCATTTTAGGATTGTTTTGTTTGTTCTAATTCTGTGAAGAATGGCATTGGTATTTTGATAGGAATTGCATTGAATCTATAGATTTCTTTGAGAAGTATGATTATTTTTACTACATTAATTATTCTGATATATGAGCATGGTATATCTTTTCGCTTTTTGTGTCATCTCCAGTTTTTTTCATTAGTGATTTATAGTTTTCCTTGTAAAGGTATTTTACCTCCTTGGTAAAATCTTTTTCTTGGTATTTTATTTAGTGGTAGCTATTGCAAATGGTACTACCTTTTTGTTTTTTTGTTTTTTTTTCAGCTAGTTTGTCATTGGTGTATAGAAATGGTACTGATTTTCACACGTTGATTTTGTATCCTGTGACTTTACTAAATTTGTTTTTCAGTTGTAAAAGTTTTCTAGTGGAGTCTAGACTTTCCTAAATATAAGATCAGGTCATCTGCAAAGAAGGACACCTTGATTTCCTATTTTCCAATTTGGATGCTTTTTATTTATTTCTCTTGCTTGATTGTTCTGACTTCCATTACTATGTTGAATAGTAATGGCATTCTTGTTCTAGTTCTTAGACGAAAGGCTTTAAGCTTTTTCCAATTCAGTATAATGTTAGCTGTAGGTTTATCATATATGGCCTTTATTATATTGAGATTTTTTTTCTATGCTGAGATACTTGAGCATTTTTATCATAAAAGAATGTTGAATGTTATGAAATGATTTTTCTGCATCTATTGAGATGATAGTTTTTTGTCTTTCATTCTATTGATGACTGTCTTTCATTCTATTATGTCTATTAATTTGTGTATGTTGAACTAATCTTTCATCCCTGGGATAAGTCCTACTTTATCACGATAAATGATTTCTTGATATACTGCTGTATATGGTTTCCTACTATTTTGTTGAGAACTTTTCTGTCTGTCCTCATTATAAATGTTGGCCTGCGGTTTTCCTTTTTTGTTGAGTTCTTGTCTGATTTTGGTATCAGGGAAATGCTAGCATCATAGAATGATTTGGAAGAATTCTGTCTTCTTCTACTTATTGGAATAGTTTGAGAATTCGTATAAATTCTTCTGTTAAAGTTTGGTAGGATTAGGCAGTAAGGCCATCAAGTCCTGGGCTTCTCTTTGTTGGGAGACATTTTACTGCTGTTCAAACTTGTTACTTATTTTGGTATGTTCAAGCTCTCTATTTCTTTCAGATTCCCTCTTGGTAGATTGAATGTGACCAGGAACTTATCCATTTCCTCTGGGACTTCCAGTTTTTTAGTATACACTTGTTCAAAATAGTCTCTAATGAGCTTTTGTATTTCTGTGATACCCATTGTAATGTCTCCTTTTTCATTTCTAATTTTATTTGGGTCTTTTCTCTTTTTTTCTTCATTAGACTAGCTAGTGGTTTATTGATTTTGTTTATCTTAAAAAAACCCTTTTTATTTTCTTGATCGTTAGTATTAATTTTTTAGTCTCCACTTTATTTTGTACTGCCCTGAACTTTGTTGTTTCCTACTACTAATTTTGAGTTTGTGCTTTTGTAGTTCCTTGAGATGCACTTAGATTGTTTCTTTGAAATCTTTCTACTTTTATGATGTAGACATTTATTGCTGTGAACTCCCATATTGGCATTGGCTTTGCTGTGTCCAGTAAGTTTTAATATTTTGTATTTTGTGTTTCCATTTTCAGTTTCAAGGAATATTTCCTTCTTAATTTCTTCCTTAACCCAATAGTCATTCAGAAGCATGTTGTTTGATTTTTATGTATTTGATAAGTTTCCAAAGTTCCTCTTGGTATTGAACTCTCTAACATATGGCATATTCTGGAAAATGTCCCATGTGCTAAGGAGAAGAATGTGTGTTCTGAGGTCTTGAAAAGAAAGTTCTGTAAATATCTCCTAGGTCTATTTGGTCTAACGTGCAGTTTAAATCCAGTGTTTCTTTCTTAATTTTCTGTCTAGATGGTTTGTCTAATGCTGAGAGTGAAGTGCTGAAGTATTCAAGTATTATTATATTGGAGTCTCCCTTGAGGTCTAATAATATCTGCCTTATATATCTAGATGTTTCAGTATTAGGTGCATATACATTTGGAATTGTTATATCTTCTTGCTAAGTTGATCTCTTTATCATTATATCATGACATTCTTTATCTTTATTTACTGTTTTGACTTAAAGTCTGTATTACATGTATAGCTACTCCTGTTTGTTCTTGTTTTCTGTTGCATGAAATGTCTTTTTCCACCCCTTTACTTTCAGTCTATGTGTTTCTTTACAAGTGAGATAGGTTTCTTATAGGAATCATATAGTTGGGTCATTTTTTTTAAATCCATTCAGCAAGTCTATAACTTTTAAGGGGAAATTTTATTCCGTTTACATTCAAGGTTGTTGTTGATATGTAATGGCTTATTACTGTCCTTTTATTAATTCATTTCAGGTTGTTTTGTATAGCCTTTGTTTTTTTCTCTCTCTTATTGTTTGTTACTGTTGTTTGGTGGTTTCCTGTAGTGGGGACATTTGAGTTGTTTCTCTTCCTTATTTGTATGTTTTCTCCATCAGTCGATTTTATACATTTGTGTGTTGCCATGGTATGAGATAGCAACTTTTTCCTTCTAGGTTACAACTCATCTAAGCATTTCTTGTGCTATTAGTCTAGTATGAATTAACTCAGGTTTTACATGTCTGGGAAATAATTTATTTTCCCTCCATTCATAAAGAATAACTTTGTTGGGCATAGTATTCTTAACTAGTTGTTCTAAAATGTTAGTACTTGAAATATATTATTTTATTCTTACCTGGCCTGTAGCTTTTCTGCTGAGAAATCTGCCATTCATCTGATGGGAGTTTCTTTATCAGTGATTAGACACTTTTTCTTGCTGCTTTTAGAATTATCTGTCATTGATTTTTGACAGTTTGATTATAAAGTGCCGTGAAGTAGACATTCTTGAATGTTATCTATTTGGAGATATCTGCCCTTTCTGTATCTGGATGTCTAAATCTCATGTTAGACTTGTGAAGTTTTCTGCTATTATTTTGTAATACAAGTTTTCTATCCCTTTAATTGTTTCTTTGCCTCTGAGACACCATAAATATTTGTTCACTTTATAATATCTCATATTTAATGTAGGCTTTGTTATTTTTTTCTTTATTTTTTTCTGACTAAGCAATATTAAAAGACCAGTTCTGAAGGTCTGAGATTATTTCCTATGCTTGATCTAGTATGTTGTGGAAGTTTTCAAGTGTATTTTTAATTTCTTCCAATGAATTCTTTAGTTTCAAATTTTCTTTTTTAGTTTTTCATGACATCTCTTTGACAAATTTCCCATTCATATCCTGAATTCTTTTTCTGATTTATTTGAAATGTTTATCTTTTATTCTGTATCTTACTGAGTTTTTAAATATCATTATTTTGAATTCTTTTAGGCATTCCATACACTATATTTATTTTTTCTGAATCTCTCTGATTTATTAGAGTTTTTCTTTTCCTTTCTTTTTAACACGAACAACCTCAGAGTCCTAATTTCCAGTGTCTTATTGTAAGGCTTATGGGCTATTATAAGCATTATTATGATGTGTCCAGTAAATTTAAACATTGCTATTTACTGAAGTAAAATTATGTTTTTCAAAGTTAGCCTTTCTTATAATACCAATCTTATACATAAAACAAAAGTTTAAATATTTGAAATTTGTAAATTAAAATACTCTATGTTAGTTAGATAAAAAAATCTTTTTATAATGATTACCTGAATTTAAAATTAAAATTGCAAAAATTCAACAGCCAGCGAACTACATTTGCTTTAGCAAATACTTCCCATAAAGTTCCCAGGTAACACTTATAAAAATCTTTAAATCCCTCTACAAATATTTCAAAACGTCATCTACTTTCTTGTAAACGGTTATAATTTTTAGTTTTTAATGTCTATAAATATTACTTCTATTTTAAGAAAAAAGGTTTGGAGATTTTTTTTCATATTACATCAGTAATGAAGTATTTTTAAATAATAAAATATTTACTTTGAATTTTTTTCAACAATGCCTTTTTCAATAGTGAAGACAGAGACATTATTTGGTGGTACTGGAAAGAATGAATATGATTATCGGGATAGTTCCAAGAACATATTATTTCTAGTTCCTTAAAAAGTGAGCATCACCAGGCCGGGTGTGTTGGCTCACACCTGTAATCCCAGCACTTTGGGAGGCTGACACAGGTGGATACCCAAGGTCAGGAGTTCAAGACCAGCCTGGCCAACATGGCGAAACGCTGTCTCTACTAAAAATACAAAAAAATTAGCCAGGTATGGTGGCTGGCGCCTGTAATCTCAGCTACTTGGGAGGCCAAGGCAAGAGAATTGCTTGAACCCAGGAGGCGGAGGTTGCAGTGACCTAAGATCATGCCATTGCACTGCAGCCTGGGCAACAGACTGAGATTCTGTTAAAAAAACAAACAAACAAAAAAAAAAACCCCCAAGCATCACCAGAAAGAAGACAATGTATATCTATGTATATGTATATCATAAGTTCTTCCTTGATTCCAATTAGAAAAGTCAATTATTTTGCAAGGTGAGCTCCTATAAATGGGCTATCACTGTATTTGCCTCAGAGGGAGTGGTTGGAACAGAGCCATTAAAAGAAGGCATGACACATTTGATCTGACACTGTAGGGAATGAATCTCCTTTATGCTAAGGCCTGTGAAGCCATACTCGCATTCTTTGTCTTTGAATTGTTTGTGTCTGTGCAGGATCTTTTGCTTTTAGGATTAACAGGAAAAATACGAATTTGTTTTGTGAAGTAACAGGCCTTTTGTACAACAATTATGCAGAATTTAGACCTTGGGCCACCTGAGAAGAAAGGCATGTATCCTAAATGAGTTACCTAATTCTTTCTGTTAACATCCCCCTAAAAATGAGCAGATTTGAGCTCTGATTTATGGATCTCATAAATAACATTCTTATCTTCAAAAGAGAAACCTTGAACATCCCATTAACCACAAATGGAATTTATTCTCCCGTTGTTTCCTATGTATCTCAGTGTCATAAAAGAAGAGAGGTCTTATTGGCACTCTGTGTAACTCTGGGACACTCGACGGGAAAATAATAAAACCTACAGTGATGGGCAAGTTCTACGACATACTCTTAAGAAGAAAAACCTAGTTATTATTCATAACTGTGTATGAAGTCATAGGTCTAACACCATCAATTCATGAACCATTTCTACTACCACTATCCCACATGGGATCCTATCTGGCTCCCTACATATATATTATTAATAAAAATATCTTTTGTCTTCTAAAAGTAAAAAAACCCATATTTAATATGTGATTATTTTCTTACCATAAGTATATAAAAGATAACAAAAGTACCAAAGTGAGTTATTGTTCAACAAATATAGAATTTCACATTTCTGAGATGAAAAATTTCTAAAGATCTGTTGGAAAACAATGTGCATATAGTTAACACAAGTAGGTATCAATACAGCTCATCCATGTTCTTATAGTTTTACTCTAGAAGTGTGTAACCCTAGGTATTATACTAAATGAAATATATATTTATGCTATTTTTTTAAAAGTTAACACAGTAACATAACATCTTTCAATAAATGATAAAAATAAAGACAATTAAAATTCCCAATTATACAGTATGGGGAAGTGCTGCCTGCCTTAAATTTCTAGAATTTTTAAGTGGTCTTTGGCTCACATTTTTGGGTAATTGTCATATTACTTTCTTTTTTTTCATTTCTTGGTCAGTGTGTAGTTTGCTAGTGCTGCAGTACAGAAGTCCACAAACTGGGTAGCTTAAACAACAGAAATTTATTCTCATATTTCTGAAGGTTAGAATTCTAAGATTGAGGAATTGGCAGGGTTGGTTCCTTCTGAAAGGTGTGAGGAAAATCTGTTTCATACCCCTCTCCTAGCTTCTGGTGGTTAAATGTTCACTGTACATTTGACCTCTCATTTTCCCCTTATAAGGAAGGTGACTAGGTCATCGTGAAGAGCTAATGATGAGCCTTAGTAGACTGGGGTAAACATCATTTAACAGACGTTAAACAAATGTCTGTAATGTCTTATAGGGAAAAAAAACTGCTGTATTTCATTGTAGACTCCTATTCTTGGCTAATTTCATAAGCCAACGCTGGCATGCAGTGGTAGCCTTCACATCAGAAACAATGTCCTTTCCTCTGTGCCAGTCTGTGTTGATGGATGGCTTGCCTTGTCCATATGATCCAAGCAATCAGAGGGCAATCTAGGTGTTACTTGCTCAGTCAGCACTGAGATTTCAATCAGTCTCATGAAAGAACGAGATTTTATATTTATGGAGCATCAGATTCCAACACACATATAAGTATATTATAATTGCCCTTTGTAATTGAGAGAAATATGAATCCACTTGGACAGCGTGGAAGGTTTACTACAGCCTATAAAAAGGCCACCTCACTAAACCCCAGCTATGCACCAGCACAAACAAAATACTAGAATATTTTCACTTTTTCCTCTCTTTTTAAACGTAAAAAAAAGAAAAAAAGTCACATTTCTACCAGATATAAGGTCATATAATAGTCTTTATGAGCTATTGACTCAAAATAACTAATTCCTGAATTTAAAATAACATATGAAAATGCTGTAAATACTGGACCTGAAGAAAATATAATGGAAGTAATTTGTTTTGGAATACACACCACCTGAGATATGCCCTATTCTAGTATATCTTTAGTACCTCTTCTAGATGCCAAGTCTCCTCTTGCTATTATCAGTAACTCAGTAGGCCACTGGGAATTTGCAGACGTTAAGATACATAGTTTCTATTATTTTCCTAATTTCCTGCCCTAGTCATCCTTCACTAAGTTACTATGCAATAATCTTTATATTCTACCCCACCAATGTCTTTTAATATAATAATACAATAAGTTAAATTATTTTCCTGCTCTTGCTAAAGCTAGTCAGTGCATTACTTGACTAGCTTCAGCCATTATGAGAAATCGTTAAACAAAATGGGATTAGAAGGTCTTATCTTGGCCCTATTACTTATTCGCTATCTGGAATAAATAAATAAGACATCCTAAACTTCATTTTCTTTCTCTAAAGATTGGAGATAATAACTATTTCTTTGTAAAATTCTTACAATTATTTATCATAAATATAAAATGAAACAGAGTATCAAAGATATGTGTAAACAGTGAAATGTGAAGTAAATAGGTAACATAAGTAGGTGATACTATAGGCTGGCAATTACAGACTGATTTCTGGGCTTCCAGGGAGGTATTTTTTACTTGGAAAAAAAAAGAAAATAGACAAGAATTTCTCATCCTTAGCCTTGGGAGCTTGTCTTCCGCAATGCAATAAATCTACAGGTTTCAAAATAAATCACCATTGTTGCTGTGTCAAGGCTGATATTTGCATAAGACCTCTCTGCCTTGGGCTAGCCCAGAACTCTACAGCATAGGCAAGCACCACAGCTCCCTAACTCTCAGAGTCCATATAAGGCTAACTACTGTGGGATCTGTTCTGCCATCTCTGTTTCTTTAACTTTGCCTTCAGAATGCCAACAGTGTTCCCCAGTAATTTATTTGTCCTATGGTATTACTTGTTATTGAGTGGGTGGTTAAGGATGTAAAAATTATTTTTTCTCATTTTGAGAGATTTTATTTTCTCCCATAGCCATCATTATTAAGGTGTCAAATGCTGTACTGAGTAATATTAAAACCACAATCTCATCTATTCCTTATTACTTTAATCGTATAACATAGTGATTACTATAATTCATATTTTACCAATGAGAAAGCTAAGGCACAGATGAATTCAATCACTTATGTGGCTAATAATGCTACAGCGGGTTTGGAATCCGAACATCAAACTCCAGGGTTTAAGCTCTTAACTTTATCATATTGTTTCATATTTTCCAAGATAATCACTGACAGTTAATAAGTCTGGTCCCAAATTATTTGTTTATGATTGTTAGGAATAAAATGTTAGGTAAAAATACTGCACTAAAAGACATCATCTAGTCATTAATTTTACTCCATTTCTCAGATTTAGGGCCTTAATATTTTCCCCTTAGTAATATTATTTTTTTAGTAATTTATACAAACCTCCTTAGAGTTAATCTCATGTATTTTAATAGCAACAGTAGATCAAAATCATTGACTGCTTAGAAATAATGGAGAAATTTTAAATTAAATTTAAATCTTAAGTGTCCAATGTTGACACAAATGAGAGACACATCTACCTTAATTATGAAGTCTGTTAAATTACTCTCAATTGGAAGACTATCTAGCAATTTGTTTCTAAATCAATTGCTCACAAGAGCTTATTTGAGCTGACTAAAAGTCAGCATAACATTTTTGGAATAATTTTAACTTTGTTTCCATAGCAATAGTTTTGTATGCAAGATAATGCCATCAATATCCAGGGGCTTGTAGTTTTTGTTGTTTATAGACATCAGTGTTACCTATGAAAAAATCATGTGTCTGAAGTACTTGAGTTTTTATGTAAAAATCAAAGCACTATCTTATTTTATATGTCTGTCATTCTCTTCTTGAATAGGATCGTTATGTTGAATCACATAAGTTAATTCTTCTTTGCTTTACTTGATGTTTTTATCTGAAGTGCAATAAGCATCATTAGTAAATATTATTCTATAGATACTGGTATTGAAGACTAGGTGAATTATACAACTCTAAATATGATATGGAAAATGTGAATAGATTGAAACATTTCATAAAAAACAGCACATTTGAAAAGAATGTGAAGATTTGATGTGGACAAACTCAATGTGAGTCACATTGATAGATAAAGTATCTTCACCACTCTTGTCCTCTACCTTTAATGAAAGTATTCTGTCGTAAGAACAGAAAGGTAGACTCCTCAAATTTTACTAGTCAAATCATGTCTTAAGTATGATGTTCACTTTTAGCTCTTATTCTGAGACAAACTAAAGAAATGTAATTAAGAGAGTTAATTGTCGAATATCTTAAAACAATTCAAATGTTAAAGAAATGGAAGAGGTATAGGTTGGGGGTGAAAATACACAATAGTGGATTTGAAGATCACAGCTCTCTTCAAATTATTGAGGACTTGCTCTTTGTGTCTTTTGAGCTCAGATAGAGTCTCCATCAGTTATGTGAAATTATACGGAAGTAATTTTTGACACCAAAGGGGACTCTGATTTTTACTTCCTCTTCTATAAGTACTTCACTGGATCATTATATAAATCCTGACCTTTAAAACTCCAACATATTTAATAAATATATATATATTTAAAAAATCAGTCTTTTTAATAGATGAATGAGTTGTGGTTCAGAGAGGAGAGGTAACTTGCCAAAGTTCACGCAGCTCCTAGTTGTTGGAGTTTAGCTTGTACTGCCTGTGCCATGTTTCTTTCTTTGTCCCAAGCTACCTCCCTATAGGCTTTTATACTCTGAGGAATGTTATATGGACGATACTGGTACTTTTTTCTTCTTAAGTTTACAAAAGAAATTAAAAGTCTTTTGGATTGCCTCAGTTTTCAATAAAACTCCTTCTCTATTTAATATTAATTGTTTGAAAACATTTCCCAAGCATACACATTTTTATAACCAAATTAGGAATATTGATTTTAAAAATCTTCAAATTTCCTTACAATATATAGTAGGTGTCCCCAACCCCTGGGCCACAGACTGGTACCACGCTGCAGACTGGTAGCTTTCTGTGGCCTGTTAGGAAGTGGGCTGCACAGCAGGAGGTGAGTTGCAGGTTAGCTAGCATTACCGCCTGAGCTCCGCCTCCGGTCAGATCAGCTGGGCATTAGATTCTCACAGGAGCAAGAATCCTATTGGGAACTGTGCGTGAGAGGCATCTAGGTTGCACTCTCCTTATCAGAATCTAACTAATGCCTGATGATCTGAGGTGAAATAGTTTCATCCCGAAACTACCCCCGACTCTGTCTGTGGAAAAACTATCCCACAAAACCTGGTGCCAAAAAGAGTGGGGACCACTGATATGTAGGGTTCCAATTATTTTGGAAGACATGAATTAAGAGACTGGTTGAAGTTCACTAGGCGTTCTTTGCTTCTAAGGTAGGTACTGTGTTTCTTTAAATTATGTTTCTATAATGATTTTACAAAGGGTTAAGTAACTGAATAACTAGTTCTATTGTTAAATATAATGGATTTATGTTCATTTCTACATTGTTCCTTTTATGAAATACATGTCTTTCCAATATAATGCATTTTGTTTTCAGATTTTCTGGGTCACAAAATCCTGAGTTTATTTGTCTATTTTAAGTGAGGGTCTGCAAACTAATTCTAAATATTGCCATACTTGCCCATAATGATTTACAGAAAATCTGTAGTCAATATTTGCTCAATAAACAAACAAATTTAAAAAGGCTCTTATATCCAGTGTAGCATGTATTAGTGACTGTTCTTCAAAGTTCCTAGTTCTATTCTTAAGTTAATTGTTATAAGCAATATAATGTGTGTGTGTGCGTGTGTGTGTGTGTGGTAAAATAGGTAGGGTTAAGGAAGTAAAAGAAACAGGGTTACAACTATCTTGATCAAAAAAAGAGCAACTGAACCAGCTTCAGAAATTGATTTTTCCTATTGCTATTGTTGATTGATTAATAGGATCAACTTTACTTGGTTAGTTCTTTTATAAAAGGGTGGCTAGTTATACAAACAAAGATTGTGTTTTAAACTCATTACTCTCTAAATATGATCCTCAACTCTCTGATCTAGAGTGAGCTCAAGTTACTAATCCAACAATTCACTTGACTGTGAAAACATCTCATGCAATTCCAAATAAAATAATATGACATTACTATGCAAATATATTGTCTAAATTCTGTGATATGGTACCCCTGCATAGCTCTGACCTAAATGGATTGAAAAAAACTGGGAAAAAAGTAAACTGATTTAATGATATGACTATAGGATCAGTATATGTGTGTATATAGAATTAGTTTTGAAAATGCAAAGCTATTATTATGAATAACATAATAATACCTTTGTACTAAGTAATATTTATTCTGAGCACTTGTCTGGTCTTGATAAGATACACTTCGAGGCAGTAGGGTACTTAGAAAACAAAATATATTGCATATTTTGTTTTATTGCATAAAATAAATCCATGTATTCCAGATCTCTTACCTGTCACATAAATTAAGCCACAAGTTATCTTTAAATGTTTGAATATGTAATACTCATATTTAGAACTACTAATAAAATAGGTTATAAAAATAGAATTTTTAAATTACTTTTAACTATTAAAGACTTCATATTAGCTCTTATCCTGATGGTTGAAAAGAAGGTCCATAATTTTACTGGCAAAAATAATAAAAATAAAAACATATATATAGTCATCCCAAATGATAGCAGTCTTCAAGGATAAATACATAAAAAAAATTATAATGTGTTTTATTTAGATATGTATATGCTGCATCTAAAGGTGGATCCATAGCAAATGAGAGAACCTGTTATAACTACAATGAGAACATACTTTTACAGTAAAAAGTATCTTTGGAAATCACTGGTTGGTTAATTTTCATTTTCTTTACATCTAAATTACACTATGTTATGGTAACTATGTATGGCAATTAACATCCCTTTTTTGTGGCAGGCAAAATTCTAAAATGTCTCTCGTGATTTGCACACCCTGGCATTTCTCCCTTGATTATGTTACTGCACTTGGCAAAAATGATTTTCCAGATGTAATTAAGGTCATTTGCCAATTAATCTTAAAAGGAGGAAATTATATGAGTAAGGCTAACCTAATCATTTGACCCTTTCTATAGAAGAGGGTCTGGTCTTCAACTATGACTCACACTGATCCCACAATAGTCCTTCTCTGATGCACATCTAATCTTCTGCTTATAACCTTTCCATGTTAATTATAGCTTTCAGAATAAGATTCATAGATATGTATCGCACATAACAGTTCATAATTTTCTTTTATTCTTTTTAGACTCATCTTCTATCATTCCTTCAAACACATTATTTTTTTCAGGTATACTTCAGTACTTGAATTTTGGAAGACATTTTTGTTTCACAAGTCTGTGTTTTATGTTTCAATATGTTTGCTCCTTCTCCTACTACTCTCATAGTCCTTTTTCTTCTATACTGTAAACATCAGTTTACTTATCCCTCTATGTCATTTGATGCTGACTGAGTTCTTTGAGGATGCCTACTGCCAAGCAACAGTTTGATACCTTGTGATCTACTTTATCAAATATTTGAAGAGTCAGAAAAAAAAGACAGGAAATAAGAAAAACCAGTATTTATATAGGGCTTTGTATCATGCCAGGTGTTTTCATTTTGCATAATTGGTACTTTGAAAGAGAGATTAAAGCAAAGTATCAATACTACTCTGAAAAGAAACCAAAATAATATTAATGCAGCTGATGGACATTGACTTAAGCCTTAAAAGAGAGATAAATTTTTTAGTAGTGTGAATGATATTATAGGACATAAAACAAGGTACTAAGTCAGGAAGGCACAGATTGTGGTTAGGGAATAGAAATATAAATTCTATTTTATTAGGCATTTACATATACAGTATTGAGAAATAATGGTAGTATTTAAATAGATTTGGGTCATGATGTATAATGCTTTTAGGAACAAGTAGGAAAATCTATAATTAATTCTAAAAGCAATAGGAAGTCAGTGAAGATTACTTTTCACTTTTTGAGACTAATTCTCTGTTTAGGAAAATTATCTAAAATTCTCTTTCATCACCCAAAAATGAGATTTATCAATATCCAACTTTGAAATTTTATTTAAACGTAAGAATATTTCAAATTATTACTATTAAGGGAATCTATAAAATAGTTGTGTTTTCTGTTAGCTCCACTAATACATTATAAGAAACTTGGATGTACCTTTTATCTTTTCTCCCCAAATCACGTAGCACATTGTCTTATTCAGATAAGATGATCAATAAACATTTTCTACATTCAACATTCCTATGGTGTGCTAGTCATCAAAATATTAGCATTTAACAAAATACACTTAATTCAGAAATGTAATGAAATCCAGCTTACTCCCGTTTTTAAGTTTTCCCAAGGTACTCCAGAATTTTGTAGATATCTGAATAATTACTGTAATATCAACTGTCACTCTTTATAATTAAAAAATATGCATACATGAGATTTTTCCTGTTTTCATTTCTTAATGTATGTAGTACTTATTAAGGAGTCTTAGTTCAAGGAACAAGTCAGAGTTAGACCTATGTTTATGAAATACTGCCATTCATATTTACCTTACTATTTTATACTTTTAATCTATTTAAGATGTTTTGTACATTTATGATTCTACCAAAAAATTCCAAGAGTTTTCTATTGAGTGTACCAGCTCACAGGCTCTTTGGAAAAGAGTTCTTATATTGCTGCATTCTGTTATCCCTATAGGCATTTTTTATACTTGTTCTACCTATATGTACTGCTGTTTCTGTTAGTAGGTTGGAAGAATGACAACTTTGTGCATCAAAGCTATGCAGGGAAGTTGGTAGTGCTCTTTTACAGTTAACATAATTCTTGCTGTTTTTCCAGTCCTCTGTCCTCTAGGCTGTGTTGCATACATAATAATGCAAGACTGGAGGACACCAATAGCATCTACAAATGACAAGATACTTTCAGATGAAGCCTAATTCCAAAAAGATTAAATAGTTATCCACATGTAGATTATATAAACTTTTAGGAGGTAAGTATTGCTTCAATAACTGACCTCATTAATACAATTGCCATTATCAACTGCTTAAATTAAAAAAAATCAAGCCAATAAAAATTTCTTGAGCATCTTTTATTGTGTGAAGTACTTTCCTGGGCAACTAGGGTAAAATACATTAAAAATATAAGTAGATATACATACCTTCTGGATTGTGGCTAAGATTATTTTCAAATTATCACTATTGTGTCTTTGCATCTTTTTATTTTTCCACTTTCACATTTCTTGTGGTTAAAGCTTATATATTTAAGAGAGTTCAGTTTAGTTTGTTGTAGATGTAACACATAAAAGAAAGTCATAGGTAGACTTTTTATGTCTATTCATCAATCATATCTCCAGCACTGGATTAACAGGCCAATAGGTATGAATGAACCTCCCAAGAGGATATGCAGGTA
This sequence comes from Gorilla gorilla gorilla, assembly GCF_029281585.2. Taxonomy (NCBI): domain Eukaryota; kingdom Metazoa; phylum Chordata; class Mammalia; order Primates; family Hominidae; genus Gorilla; species Gorilla gorilla. The sequence continues at coordinate 59,364,458 of NC_073232.2, read as the reverse complement.
ATGTTAACCAGTGCTGAGGGGAACATGAAAAGTAAATGAATGTATTCTTGTCCTCATGGTGCCTATGCTTTACCTGACTCTTACTTGTTACTCTTCTAAACTAGAATGGAATACCTACTTTGAGGTGGTATTACTTATTTAATTTAAATAAGTACTTATTTAAACTCGGTACCTTTGAGTCCAATATACTCATTTTATAGAAGATAAAACATTTTTCTCATTTATAGATGGAAGTGGTGGCAGAAAAATGGAAGTGTAGCTAATTACTAAAGGCAGTCTATTAGGCATTCAGCTTGTTGCCTAGATTGTAGATTCTAGATCTATATCCTAGATTCTAGATTATAGATCTAGATTCTAGATTATAGATCTAGATTCTAGATTTGTACTCAACTTCCCATATCAATATTGCCTACTAATTCTGAACTCAGAGGAAGGTATATTAAGTGAACTTCTGGCAGCCCCACAATCCCCAGATGGCCCTACTTGCAGCACATATTAAGACACACACACATACACTCACCCACAGTCTATTCATAACTAACTAAAAAATGAAACAACTCAAGGAAAACCAAATCAAAGTGTACTTTGTATAATATAAGTAAGTGCTACTGTCAAATATGTGTAGCCTGGAGTATCTGAGAAAGAGTATAGGTTTCCTTTCTGAGCTATGTTTCATAATGTCCTTTCTGAGCTACATTTCATAGTCATCTAGCAGCCACAATGATATCTTTATGAGAAACACCTAGTGTTTCAGATGAAGCCTAATTCCAAAAAAATCCAATAAATTGCATGGCATTTAGTTTGAATTCAAAAAATGAAATTTCTTGAAAGAAGTTTTTGTCATGCTTGGAAGCCCAGTGGGTGATAGAGTCTGATATGAGCAGTTAGGGTAGCTGGTTATTATGAGGATTTCTGTTCTCAGTTAACTTATTGCCATCATCTGCTTCCTAAACTCATTTGCAGTCACCAGCTGTCAAAGGGAGGTTTTACATTTAGCAATAAGAAGCTGCATCTGGACACCAGATTTCTTGTAGTCTTTAGAGACATCTATCATAACCTCTTTAGAAAAGAGAATAATCAGCTCAGTTTAAGTTGTAAAATTTTTTCAGAATATTTATTATGAATTTATTTTATTTATGTATTTATATGTGTATGTTTGTGTATCTCTATATTATGTATTTACACATGCATGTGCCTATAATTTTATTTTCAGATAAATCCAGAATTCATAATTTTTTTATTATTCCTAGAAAATAGTTATTGAAATTTTTAAAGAGATTGCTATGTACAAATGGCTAACTAAAAGTATAGTCTATTCATTGATTATCTTTCATTTATGAATAATGAGTTAATCAGTAGTGTGAATTTTGTATGTAATTGAAGGTAAAATATTTAAAGTCAACTTCTTTAACAATTTTAAGTTACTTTCAATGGAGAACACATCATAGTAGATTCTTGATGCTTTCAGGGAACAGATCTTAATACAATTGTGATTCTTATTATTCGTCACCACTGTGATAAATGTTAATATATCTAATGTGATAGGCTATAATCTAGATCATTTTTTCCATACATAGTAAATTAAGAAAAACAGTGCAGCCCTGAGTTGCAGATGTGAGCTGTGCCTGGATTTTTTCTGTTGCTCTGCCTCTTACTTTACATATTGATCTTTTTTTACATTTTGTGATTCAGCAAAATGCTAAACAGTTACATAATATTGATCTTCATGCTCACTCTTAATCAATTTCACAAATATTAATACTAAAATAATTACTCTGGCAAATTTGAGTTTCTTTTTAATCATTTCTTATTTTTTATAAGTTTGAGGTTACAAGGACATAACCTCTAAATAAGTAAAATGTTACTGCCCCAAACACATCGATTGAACATTTTCAAAATGTGGGTCATTTGTGGAAAACCAGGGCTAAAGATTATAGCATTTGAAATACATTCCTAAAGGATACAGCATGCTGAAAAGAAATTCAGTGTAAGGTGATCTGACAGGCATGTGTATTACTTAAATTATAATTATCTAAAATCATATCTTTGAGTCTTTCATGGGAGCCAAAAATAAGTTTAAAATGTGCTTGGTAATGCATCAAGTAACAATTAATAAATATTTATTAAATAGGGTTATCAAAGCTTCATCATATTGATTAATAGAATGACTTTTAGAGTCAAATGGACATAACTTTACATTTTGAATTCAATATTCACTTGCTGTATAACATTGAAAATGCTACATAATTTTTCTGATTCTCAGTTTCCTCATGTAAAAGCGGGAATATAATTGTATTTTCAAAATTTGAAAGTCTTTAAAGGGTGCCTGGAGCATTATCAAAACCTTCAACATTCTAAAATCTGTTAACAAAATTGTGTATGTGTACAAAATTTTGCTAATTTATGAGAAAAATATTTAAAAGTACTAGAAAAGGATTCTAATCTTGAAAATCTTATAGTCTGATGAAGGTAAAATTTATGTATAAGATATAATTTATCATATGTTTAGGAAACATATGGAATGAAATAATAAAAATTTAGCATCTACCTTTCTGCATGACGAGAATGGCCTAATCTTCATCTTTGTTGGTCTACTAGTTTGCTATTTGTAATCTGTTAAGAGCTTTTTTTTCTGAGACCAAAGACATATTAAGAGAGGCTTCAAAAAAATGAAAAAGAGTAGAGGGTATATGATTTCCCTACAATCTTTCCTGTTTATAATGCTTTATCCTAACTCCCTGTGGAAGCCAGTGACGCTAATCAATTTTCAAAGTGAACATTAATGCAAGATATCACTATTCCATAAAATTTGAGCAACAAACAACTTTTGATCCATCCTCACTGGCCAACAATTAGAAGTACAACATAAGGATGTGTTTTGAATGATCAAAGAATAGGGGGCGTGGTGGCTCACTTCTGTAATCCTAGTACTTTGGGAGGCCGAAGCAGGTGGATCACTTGTGACCAAGAATTTGAGACCAGCCTGGCCAACGAGTGAAACCTGTCTCTATTAAAAATAAAAAAATTAACCAGGTGTGGTGGCACACACCTATAATCTCAGCTACTCAGGAAGTTGAGGCAGAAGAAACATGTGAACCTGGGAGGTGGAGGTTGCAGTGTGCCTCCAGCCTGGGTGAAAGAGCAAGACTCTGTCTCAAAAAAATAAATAAATAAAAAATAAAAAATTAAAATTAAAAAATTAAAAAAAAAACAGAGTAAGAGACCAGCTATCATTTTTAGAACTGGCCTTTAATGTGTACAGAATCCATAAAAACTTCATAAAAACTCTCCCAAATAAACAAGAAAAATCACAATATTTGTTAGGTCAGCCCCTGTTTCCTTTCTTGTTTCACTCTAGAGGCTTCTGCCAAATGATCAATAACCAAAGAATACTGAAAGATGGGGATGCTAGATAAAATTTTGACACTATCAAGGCTAATCAAGCTAGTATTAACTCCTATTTGACATGCAAAATGCTACTATTGATATAAATTAAAAGTACTTAATCTTTTGTTTAGGCAAAAAGTAAAATTAGGGTTTTGTTTTCATTAAACCCATTAAACAGAAAAAGGCAAATTATGTCATCAGTAAGGGGTTATGTAAAATATTGAAATCCTCCTTTGATTTAAAAACAAATATCTCAGTGAGGTACTGTGTAGTTGGAGCATGGGCATGAGAGTCTTAAAATAACATAAGAATTTAAACTTTATTGAACATATTTGGAATAAATTATGGTGTCCTAGAGGAGACAGAATGTTATTCCACACCCAAAGGCAAAGATATGTGAGGTAGAGAGAAAGGAGAGTTGTTAACAAAAATGATGAAAATTATGATATTGTAACATTGCATTATTTCAATGAATTTATGCTGTGGACATTGATATCTATTTTCATTTGACAAAGGAACTAGGTCTCAGAGAGTTGGGGTTTTGCCAACATAACTGGCTGCATCTAAAAACAAATTCAGAATTCTTTAATTCAGAATTTTTTTTTTTTTTAGATGAAGTCTCCCTCTGTCACCCAGGCTGGAGTGCAATGGCATGATCTCGGCTCACTGTAACTTCCAACTCCCAGGTTCAAGCAATTCTCTTGCCTCAGCCTCCCAAATACCTGAGATTACAGGCGACTGCCACCATACCTGCGTATTTTTTTTGTATTTTTAGTAGAGATGGGGTTTCACCATGTTGGCCAGGCTGGTCTCGAACTCCTAACCTCAGGTGATCTGCCCGCCTCGGCCTCCCAAAGTGTTGGGATTACAGGCATAAGCCACCATGACCATGCCCAGAATTCGAATTAATGTCTACTGTTCCTTTTCACACACAAAATCTAACTTATAGTGCTGGTTGAAAGCAGAGTTTTAGTGTGACTGAGATAGACAAAAAGGGTGAAGAAATAAAATAGTAACATATCCATGTCTGTTTATAAATTCTGGATTTAACAATTCATATTTGAAAATAATTGTCTGACTATATCAGAATGTATTTATTTACTGACTTACTGTTCACTTTTCTATTTAAATTGTTTACTTCTCATCTCAATTTCCTTCAGTTCAGCTCTGACTCTGGTTGTTTCTTCTCTTCTCCTAGCTTTGGGGTTGGTTTGCTCTTGTTTCTCTAGCTAGCTGTGATGTTAGGTTGTTAATTTAGATCTGTGTATCTTTTTTATGTGAACATTTAGCACTAATAATATCCCTTTCAACAACACTTTAGCTGTGTCCCAGAGATTCTGGTATGTTGTATTTTTGTTCCCATTAGTTTCAAATAATTTCATGATTTCTGCCATACCTGCACTGTTTACTCAAAAGTCATTTGGGAGCAAGTTGTTTAATTGCTATGTAATTGTATGGTTTGGAACAATTTTCTGAGTATTGATTTTTATTTTTATTGTACTGTGGTCCAAGAGTGTGTTTGGTATGATTTCAGTTTTTTTTTAAAGTTTGCTTAGGATTGTCTGGTGGTCAATTTTGTGTTGGATTTTAGAATATGTGCCATGTGCAAATGAAGAGAAAGTATATTCTATTTTGGGGAGGTGGAGAGTTCTGCAGATGTCTGTTAGACCCATTTGGTCGAACGCTGAGTTCATGTCCTGAATATTTTTATTAGTTTTCTGCCTTTGTCTAATACTGTCAGTGGGGTGTTGGAAGTCTCCCAATATTATTGTCTGTTGTCTAAGTTTATTCACAGATCTCTAAGAACTTGCTTTATGAATCTGAGTGCTCCCTGATTGGGTGCATATATATCTAGGATAGTTAGATCTTGCTGAATTGAACCCTTTGCCATGATGTAATGCCCTTCTTTGTATTTTTTTACTGTCATTGGTTTAAAATCTATTTTGCCTGAAATGAGAATAGCAATCCTTGCTTTTTTTTTTTTTTTTTTGGTTTCTATTTGCCTGGTAGAGTTTTCTCCATTCCTTTACTTTGAGACTATGGGTGCCATTGCTTGTAATATGGATCTCTTGTAGACAGCAAACAGTTGGTTCTTGACTCTTTATCCAACTGGGCACTCTGTGCCTTTTAATTGGGGCATTTACACCATTTACACTCAAGGTAAATATTGATACATGTAGGTTTGATCCTGTCATTAAGTTATTAGCTGGCTATTACGCAGACTTGATTGTATGGTTGCTTTAAACTGTCAGAGGTTTATGCATTTACGGGTATTTTTGTGGTGGCTGGCAATGGTCTTTTCTCTCCATAGTTACATAGTTAGCACTCCCTTAAGGACCTCTTGTAAGGCAGGTCTAGTGGTAATGAATTCCCTTAGCATTTGCTTGTCTAAAAAGGATCTTATTTCTTCTTCACTTATGAATCTTTGTTTGGCTGGATATGAAATTCTTTGTTGGAATTTCTTATATTTAAGAATGCTAAATATAGGCCTCAATCTCTTCTGGTTTGTAGGGTTTCTGCTGAAAGATCTGCTATTAGCCTGATGGGGGTCCCTTTGTAGGTGGCCTGCCCCATTTTCTTTGGCTGCCTTTAACATTTTCTCTTGCATTTCCACCTTGGAGAATCTGAAGACTATGTGTCTTGCTCCTATCCAACATAGTACTGGAAGTCCTAGCCAGAGCAATTAGGCAAGAGAAAGAAATAAAAGACATCCAAATAGGAAGAGAGGAAGTTAAACTATCTCTGTGGGAAGACTATATGATTCTATTTCTAGAAAGATTTATAGTCCCTGCCCAACATCCCTTAGATCTGATAAACAACTTCAGCAAAATTTCAGGATACAAAATCAACGTACAAAAATTAGTAGCATTTCTATACTCCAACACCATTCAAGCTGAGAGCCAAATTAACATTCACAATAAGCACAAAAAGAAGAAAATACCTAAGAATACGGCTACCCAGAGAGATGAAAGAACTCTACAATGAGAATTACAAAACATTGCTCAAAGAGATGAAAGAACTCTACAAGGAGAATTACAAAACAATGCTCAAAGAAATCAGAGATGACACAAACAAAAGGAAAAATATTCCATGCTCATTACTAGGAAGATTCAATATTGTTAAAATGGCCATACCGTCCAAAGCAATTTACAAATTCAATGCTATCCCTATCAAACTACCAAAGACATTGTTCACAAAAATAGAAAAAACTATTTAAAAATTCATATAGAAACAGAAAAGAACTCCAATAGCCAAGGCATTCCTAAGCAAGAATAACAAAGTTTGACATATGGTATTACACACCTTCAAACTATACTGCCAGGCTACAGTAACCAAAATAGCATTGTACTATTTGGTTCAACCAATAGAACTGATACTGACCAATAGAACAGAATAGAGAATGAAGAAATAAAGGTACAGACCTACAACTATCTGATCTTTAACAAGTTTGACAAAAACTAACAATCAAGAATGGACTCACTTTGTTGTTGTTGTTATTTGTTTGTTTTTTGTTTTTCTTTTAACTTTTATTTTAAGTTATGGGGTACATGTGCAGATGTGCAGGCTTGTTATGTAGGTAAACATGTGCCTCGGTGGTTTGCTGCATGGATCAACCCATCACTCTAACTTTTTAATAAATGATGCTGGAATAACTAGCTACCCATATGCTGAAGACTGAAGCTGGACTTCTTCATATCATATACAAAAATCAACACAAGATGAAGTAAGGATTTAAATACAATATTTATAATTATAAAAGCCCTTGAAGATAACCTAGTAAATACCATTCTGGATATAGACCCTGGCAAAAATTTCATGATGAAGATACCAAAAGCAATTGCAACAAAAACAAAAAATGACAAATGGGATCTAACTAAACTAAAGATCTTCTTCACAGCCAAACAGACCAAATCCAGAGTAAACAGACAACCATAGAATGGGAGAAAGTATTTGCAAAGTATGTATTTAACAAAGATCTAATATCCAGAATCTATAAGGAACTTAAATGAATTAAGAAGCAAAAAACAACCCCATTAAAAAGTGGACACAGGAAATGAATGGCCACTTTTGAAAAGAAGACATACATGTGGCCAACAAGCATATGAAAAAATGCTCAACATCACTAATCATTAGAGAAATGCACATCAAAACCAAAATGAGATACTGTCTCACACCAGTCAGAATGGCTATGATTAAAAAGTCAAAAAATAACATGCTGGCAAGGTTGCAGAGAAAAGGGAATGGTTATACTCTGCTGGTTTAAGTGTAAATTAGTTCAGCCATTGTGGAAAGTAGTGTGGCAATTGATCAAAGAAATTAAAACAAGAGTACAATTTGACCCAGCAACCTTATTATTTGGTATATAAGCAAAGGAATATAAATCATTCTACCACAAAGACACATGCATGCATATCTTCAGTGCCACCCTATTCACAATAGAAAAGTCATGGAAGCAAACTAAATGCCTATCAATGGTAGACTGGATAAAGTAAATGTGGCACATATACACCATGGAATATTATGCAGCCATAAAAAGAATGAGATCATGTCCTTTGCAGCAACATGGATAGAAGTGGAGGTCATACTCCTAAGCAAACTAATGCAGGAGCAGAAAACTAAATATCCTGTGTTCTTACTTATAAGTGGGAGCAAATCATTGAGTACACATAGACACAAAGAAGGGAACAACAGACACCAGGACCTACTTGAAGTGGAAGTTAGGAGGAAGTAGGGGATTGAAAAACTACCTATCGGATACTATGCTTATTATCTGGGTGACAAAATAATCTGTACACCAAAACCGTGTGACACACAATTTACTTGTATCTGACACATAACCCTGAATCTAAAATAAAAGTTAGAAAATAAAAAATTAAAAAATAAATAAATAATTCAATATTTAAAATTAAAATAATTAAAAATAAAAGTTTACTTCTCAAAAGAATAGAAACATTTTCCCTCACCTTTTGAAGTGTAGAATACTCTTTATATTCCATAAAGTAATCACATTGCCAGTTGAAGTCACTCATGCCATTCCTTTCAACCAACCTCAACCTTTAGGGACCATGAGTGGCCTTATACCTCACTGTTAGAAGTAAATAAATAAAATATAATGGAAATCAAATAGTCTTTGAAAGCAGGGAAACTTGGGTCTGTATCCCAGTTGAGACAGTCACTGTGTGTGTAACTTAGAAAAGTAATTTGCTAAGTGTATACAAGCATGAATGCAAATTGTGTAGCATAGTTCTGTTTATATAGTAATTCATAAAATGTAACTGGCATTATTATTTTTAACTACTAAATGACCCCTGTTTTTGTGTCTAACACTCTAACTCGGTATTAGGACAGAATTCATGCTTATAGCTTCAATATAATTAGTGGAAATCCTCATCTTCTTCCTATTTCTTTTCAGGTTAATTCTGTGGGTTGCTGGATTCTGGCTCCCTTATGCCCTGCAACCTTATGGCTTCATGCTATATATGAACTTCTCACTAGGAACAATGGATGACTTGACTGTTCTCTGCTTCCTGAACAACTTCTACCATCATGTTAAATTGAAGCTTCTCAGTTATGCCAAGTTATTCAATATATGATGTCCTATGTTCCTCATCTTTGCACTGGAAATAATGCTGTCAACTCAGTAAGTTGTTTTAAGTTAAAGATCTATCCACCAAATATTTCTCACAGTGTCTGACACATACTGAGTATTCAAAATATGGTAGTTATAATTACTTTATTCTTATACATAAATAAATATTGTAATATTTCTAAATCAAGTTCATACCCCATACATCCATTTTTTCCTTGAGCTTTAGATGTTGTAGCTACCATCATAAAAGTTAACCCCACATTTCCATAAGTTTCCTTAGGCCCTTATTCCACTTGGTTTACCTCTTTATCCTACTTATTCCTACATATT